>NC_133314.1:853704-873190 GCF_012295235.1 Primulina huaijiensis
TGTGAAGGTGTGTGTCTCTCAAGTTGGCACATGGAAAAGGGCCCAACTCAACTACCGGGTAGATTGATGGGTTGGTTGGAATTTAACTACCAAGGGGAACAAACTTGGGAATCAACCGATGGAAGTCAATGAGGTAAAATAAAAGGAAAGAGAGAACAAAAAAAAACACACTACACTGACTCACAAAAGAAATACAGAGGACCGAGAGAGAGAAAGAAGAGAGGGAGGAACTCCATTGTTGAGAGTAGTTTAGCTTCTTTTCTTTTGTATTTTTGGGTATCAAAGGCTCTGTAATTGTAATCCATCTTTGATCAATACAATTTTGGTTGCCCTCCCGTGGATGTAGGCGAATTCCGCCGAACCACGTAAATACTTTTGCATTTTCTTCAGTTGCATGAGGCGTGAGTAATCTGGTGCATGCATGCGTGATCACTTGGCAAATCCAAGAAAGATCAACAGATAAGGAACGAACTCTAACAATGATGGACTATGTTTTTTGCAAATCAATTTAATTTAGGACCTGGCTCAGTGCTACAACCGCTGATAGGCCCAACCAAGTCATTTGAATCAAATTGTACACTCTTTTTATACACTTTTGGACTCCATAGCTCCATCACTAAGAAGAAGCTAGAATACCTCGGCGTTCAATTCTCTACTTTTTCATTCGAAAAAACAACATGCATATTTTGCGAAATACATTGGATTCTGTCTATGTCTTCATTTTTTCCCCTAAAATTAGCATGTGGTGCTGCTTGAAACCAACCAATAAATCTTGATCACCAAAAATCTGGTTATCAAAATGCAATATATATCTTATTGGAACAAGATAGGAATACTGTCGAGAACATAGGGAAACTCCTATAAAGTCAAAGAACAAAAGTGGCTCCTACAAAACCAAAGGAAAAAAGTGGCTAGGAATACTTATCTAAAGCAATTGTCAATGCAAAATGCAACTTCTATTTTAACACTGATAGAATCAAATTTCATAGACATACATATACATTGTCTTGAACAGCATCTAATTTAAACTAGCATCTCAATAATACATTAAACAAGCTCGGTTCCAACTAAAAATAATAATTTGCAACAAATATGACAATATGTCAATAACAATAACAACTCTAATTATCACTATGATGTATATATATATATATATTATTATTTCTTTGAGTTCCTCAGATATCTCTGTCATCTTCAATGCATTTTTCCGATTCTCATGTGTTAATCTACTTGAACATCTACTAATTGAGTAATTTTTTCATATTCTTTTGGATTTCTACTCGAACTTGCATAAGACGTTGAGGTTGAGCATTTCTCTCCGGTAGGAGCACACTGTTTCTCCATACATGCATCAAATGCTCTCAATGCCTCTTCTCTACTCCAATATGCATGACTTGTGGAAAACCCCACTATATTTATTAACTTGTTCACAAGCCTCTCCCCAACTCTCATAAACATCTGGTTTTCGTCCAACAAAAACAACACATGTTTTCCCCTTTATAAATTTTTTTTTTCGAGATTCTTGAAAATATCAATTGCTGCATAAATAATTACAAGTTAAATTGCTCAAAAACTCACCTTCGGCAACATGAAATAATATATTAAAAATCCATATAGTAACATTTCAGGCATTATAAGCACTAAGAAGATGTTTACCGAGCTTAGACCTCGGGCAGCATAAAATAATATATTAAGAATTCATAAAGTTTTGATCAAAATTATGCTTATCTATGGGGTGCCGATCATTTCTAGGTTAACATAGGAAACATTTACTTAATTATTTCTTGATATATATTTCTATTTATTAATGAATTTAGTTATTATTTTAACTATTATTATTCAAGTGGAGCAAATAATAGTTTTGATCAAAATATTTTAAAATAACAGGAGAGCGATGTTCGACTCGATCGGAATCGTGCGATTCATTGATTTCTGCAAGCTGTCGCCTTGCCCTCTTCTGATTTGAGATATGAACTAGGGAAGTTAGGGTTCCAAGTGCATAATGAGAATGTGTGAAAGAAAAGTGACAAAACGTAGATTAAATACAATATCTCGTCAATGAGATAAAACCTTGCTTGAACAATCCTCACACGGAGGCATATATCTTATTATACTTGCCCTATTTTCAAATCAACCAATAATTAGTAATTAAAAACTAAGATATTAATTACAATAAATTCAATTGGCACAAGAGATGTTTTTTAATAAATATTATAAAGATATTGATAATTTTTCAAAATATGATAAAATTGGAGGATTTAATTTTTCATTACAATATGAGGTTTTCAACACTCAATATATTATTTGTTATGTACGGAAAAAACATGTTGAATATTTAAAATCACTATGTTTGATTGATGCAGATGACCAGAATTGAGGAGGGGCTGATGGTCGAGGGAATATGCATCTGGTTGGGCGAGAACTTACCCGAGCCTTTCTGCTTTGAACGATCAGGAGAAACTATTAGCTAGCAATCGATTCCATGCAGTTTTCCGGATGTTCAAAATAGGAAAGTTTTATATCAAGCAACAATCAAGTGGAATACGTCATGAGAGATATTGAGAAGTAAAAATAGTTATTGGTAAAATTCAAAATAATTACTCATGTATTATCTTATAATTTTGTTCTTTAAATTAATTGTTGGTAAATTATAGAATGCAGTTGGATCTTTAGATGAAACATTTGTTAAACTCGATCACGGTTACTGCTGAAGATCGAGGCCGGCGGTATAATAGCAGAAAATGGGATCTAATGTACTAATCTTTTAAAAGTATTAAATAATGTGAAATTTCTCTATGTGTTCGACATAATGGCAAGTTTATTATGCTTTTGATATTTTTACTAGTTGTGGAATTTGAAATAAAATTGCTGGTCGAGCTCATTTTGATGATGTTTTAATGTGGAATACACTTTTGAAATTGGTTCATGCTATTCTGCAAAATTCGAGTTTTATAAGTGTTGGATGGTAGTTTTATATCTTATTTATTTCATGCAAAATTTTCGCTTCTACGGTTAGCAAAAAAAAATATTCATAATCAAATTAATTGGTACCAGAAATGGGTTTTTTTAGTAAATATTATAATAATAATGTATTCGAAGATTTAATTTTTTTTTTTTTTTATTACAATTCGAGGTTTCCAACACCAGATAATGCCTAGAATTCGATTAAAAAAAATTGTCTGACCCCGGATTATGTCTAAACACTTTCCCATTACCACAACGCAGTTACAGGGCTACAATATTTCAAGTGATCAATTTTTTCACGACAAATTAAAGAATGCTTTAATCTTCTTAGGTTTGGTATAACAAACCAACTTTTAAAGATTGGATTGATATCTGGATTTTTGAGTTGATTCTCAGCAAAGGAAATACGATCCTTTGTAGATTTGATTTTCTTTTTAAATTTTTTCAAATAATTTACTTCTTGATACATGATATAATCAATAGGAGGATTGAAGATATAATCAAATTCATAACTCATAAAAAACTTACATGATTATGATTCTTGAATTTCAGCAAGAAACCAGAGAGGAACAAGCATTAGAGAGAATATAAGACTTTTATTGCGTAAAATGTTCCCAACATAATACAAAGGATAACACCTCCTTAACTAGCACTAGATTATGCATTATTACATTACTTAATATTCTTTTTCTACTGTACGTGATATAAAACGTTGTTGCATTATTGTATCATTACATAAATAATGCAACCACTACTGGCATAAAGTAAAAATTGAGTGGACATACATATTCCACTATCAAACAAACAATATAGTGGGTTTTCCACTATACAAATTTATTATATTCTACTACCACCCCATATTATGTCATGGTAATAGAGAAACTATGATGTCAGGAATTTATTAAAGCAAAAAGATCTTCATCTTCATAAGGATCTTGAGCATCTTGAGTTTGATCATCCATATGAGTGTCAGTGTCTTCAATGATTTTATCTTTTCCTTTTGAAGAATAGGCTTGAGAAGAGAGTTGAGATATATCTCTAAATACTTCTGTCCACATGTCAGAAATTGTTCTTTTATCTATGTGCTGGAATAATTCTTTTAGAAGAGTAGCATGTGTAGGAGTCTCGGTATTTAAACTCTTCATCCCTTCTTTTGCAGGTCCTACTACAATTATTCTATGTCGATCATATGTTTTTCCTTTGGCGAAAAAATCTTCTTTTCCCCACCATTTGATTAGAATTTTTTGAATAAGTATTGTAGGGGTGAATTTTAATTCACATTTTTCTCATACTTGGTCTTGTAGACCATATTCTCATTTTATGATCCAGGGGACATTATAATTAATGAAATATTATAATATAGCAGGAAGTGCTTCAAGCTAAGAATTAGCTTGTTGGAATTTTCTCCAAATATTTTTAACATTGCGAGGTAATATGGTTGGCATTAACCCCCATAAAAAGAAAAATATTTTAAACCATGTTGGTAAAAATTTATTATTATCTTCTAGTTGGATTTTAATCCACAATGAATGTTTTCTTTGAGACTTTTCGTATATAAGGATATTATCTCATACCTTAATATACTCATGATAATTATACATATTAGGCATATCTTGAAAAGTGTTTAACTATCGAGCTTGTCCTAAAGGCAAATCCTAATTAGCAGCCGATATTATCTTTTTAATAATCATTTTAAAAAATGCATAGTATCTAGCTCGATCCATGTGTTAAATTTCAACATATCCAGTTTCAACTAGAATTTTTTCAAAATAATCTCGTGTTTTTCTTCCATAAATTGAAAGTAAATTTTTTTTTAAATAGCTTTGAACTATATGGATTGAAGATAGAACTTTTAAGTCATTATCAACATGACAACAATTTATATATCATGAAAGTATATATGGATATTTAAGTTCTTCTTTAGAACCTTTTAAAGAAATTATTTCATTAAGATAATATTGAATATCATATGCAGTATCATCATCTACAAATTCAGTAATGGGATCAAATTTATTCTCTGTTAAAGGAATTTTATCTTTTTCTGTATTGACTCTTTTATTAATCATGGGCTTGTTTAAAGGGTTTTTTTTCCCTATTGTTGGTTTTTTCAAAACCGTCTTTCAAGTTAGATTCCTGTAAAAATTCTCTGGTTAGAAAATCTGGCAAATAATTAGATTTTTCAGAAATATGTATAATGTTAAAATCAAAGCATGCTAATATAGCTTGTCATCTAGCAAAAATTTGTTTAGATGCTATAATTTTTACATCTTTTAAAAGAATATATTTTGCTAATCTGCCATCAACTCGTAATAAAATAATTTTATTTAAAAGATCACTTTCAAATTTAGTTATACATTTAACAATAGAAAGAATTTCTTTTTTAATTGTGGAATAATTCTTTTGAGTATTATTCCATATTCATGATGTATATTTAACAAAAATCTCTTTAGATTCATCATTTATTTTTTGTTTTAAAATTATTGCATATCAAATTTCAGAGGCGTCTCTTTCAACTATTTTAAATGCTTCAGAATTAGCAATAACTAGACAAAGAAGTTCTTTAACTCTTTCTTTTATTTTGTATTGCTAAAGTATGACTATTATGGTTGAGGATTTTTCTTCAACCTTTGAAATAATAATATACCGTCTTGAGCGATATCTTTATAAAAATCTCCCATGTAATTAAGACTACCAAGAAATCTTTGTAATTGATTTAAATAAGTAATTTTATCAGGAAATTTATCAGCAAAAATAATTGCTCTTTCTATAGGAATCATTATTCCATTTTCAATATAATGACCTAAGAATTTTATCTTAGTTCGGAAAAGTTTTATCTTTTTATGATTGACTGCTAAGCATGCTCTTTTAGTAGCTTGAATAAATATATTAAGATTTTTAAAACGTTGATCAATATTATCAGAATAAATAAGAACATCATCTATATAAATTATGATATAATCTATGCGTAGATTATAGATTTCATTCATATTTTGAACCATTGGAGCATTTTTTAATCCGAATGGCATAACATTCCATTCATAATTTCCAAATGAAACGGTAAAAACAGTTTTGTATTTGTCTTCTTCTTTTAGAAGAATTTGATAAAAGCCTGATTTTAAATCAAAGGAAGAAAATATTTTTTCTTTAAATAATATGTTTAATAAATCTCTTTTATTTGGTAATAGATGCTTTGTCCATTTTAATGCTTTGTTAAGCAGTTAACAATTTATAACAAGTCTAGGAGCCCCACTTTCTATTTCAGCGGTATTTTCAACATAAAATGATAGGCAACTCCATGGACTATTACTTGGTTTAATTAATTCTTTTTTAAAAAGACTATCTATTTCTTCTTTATAATATTTTAAAATTCTAGGCCCCATTGCAATTGGCCTTGCTTTAGTAGGAATTTTATCATCAGTAAAATCATCTATATAAGGAAGACATACTTGATGTTTTTTTCCATTCCAAAAAGCATTATGAACCTCTGCACATATCTCTTCAGATATGTTTTCTGAAATAATTTGTATTTTTTCTTGAATTTTTTTAGAATTAATTTTTTTTCTTTAACATTTTTTTAAAAAAAATTCATCTTTTAATGAAGTAACAAAATTTTCTTTATTAACTACTATTTTTTGTAAAATATTAATAAATTTTGATACTGGTATTGTTGTGAATGGGAAAACCTTTAATATTGGTATATAAACTTTCTTCATTAATTTTATTAATAGGAAACAACATTTGAAAAAAAGGTGTTCCTGATATAACAGGAGTAAATATATTTTTAATAAGAATAAAAGTATATAACAAGAATAAATATATTTTTAATAAGAATAAAAGTAGTATTTAAACAAACTCCTGAATTGCATATTGCCACATCTGACAATTTGTAATTAACTATAAGTGATTGCTTATTAGCAGCTGTTATGAATTCGCAGATGATGATACTACATATGCTATTCAATATTATCATAATGCAGTATTTGCTTTAAAAGGTTCTAAAGCAAAATTTAAATATCCATATATACTTTCAGGATATATAAATTGTTGTCCTGTTGATAATGACTTAAAGGTTTATCTCTAATCCATATAGCTCAAAGCTAATTAAACATATATTTACTTCCAGNGACATAGATCCGCACTCCCACTCAGAATGGTTACTGGACGGACAAGGATTGGTTGTCCATCCGTAATTTCGAACATTGCTATACGACATTTGATGATCCCGATTCAGCCTGAAAGATATATTTCCTGACCTACTAAATACTTGGCATGCTAGGAAGGAGGAGTCGGTTAGACTGACTGGCTTGCAAAAACGTTTAGCTACACAAGTGTGTTTTTCTGATCGCTTCACTTGCTCTACCAAGTTGATATTCCGATATTAGCCTTCATTTTCAGGCACTTTATACTTAGTTAACTTGGCGGCGGAAGATATTGATGTTCTCTAAGACTGAATTACCTCTTCGTCATTCAAACTCTAGCTCTACTACTAGGATTTCTGAAAATAATACGAGCTAGTTTCGACTATTAAAGGATTGAACTAGCGTCGAGTTACTACATACCTCGGTTGGAGCTGGTTGCTCCATCTGCTGATCACTTAGATCGGTAGGGTCAAGAGGCAACTATATCGGTGGAAGAATGATCTTCTTTTATATGATAAGTCAACCTCAGCTACCTTGGTTTCTTGAATAAGAAATCTATATAGATCCTTTTGTTACCAACTAAAGGTGCCATTCTACGGTAGTTATTATCTCAGAAATAGTGTCCCTACCCATGATGAACTAAAATGATTGATGTCTCAAAATTGGATATAATTAACATGTTTTTTTTATTGGTTTATGAATATGAAGTTGAAAGGTATATACGTGAGACACAATCTAAGAATTAATCTAGTTCTTAATTTATTTCTTATAAAGATTTCACGATATCTTTTTATTTTATAATACCTCGGGAGCTAATGAAACTATTTTAGTAAAATTTAATTGTCTCAATTCCCGAGGAATTGCACCAAAGATTCGAGTTCTTTTTGGATTTCCTTCTTGATCAATCACAACTGCGGCATTGTCATCATATCGTATTATCATACCGTTGTCACGTTTAAGTTCTTTACAGGTACGAACAATTACAGCTCTGACTAATTCAGATTTTTCTAGGGACATGTTTGGTAATGCTTCTTTGATCACAGCAACAATAACGTCACCAATATGAACATATCGACGATTGCTAGCTCCTATGTTTCGAATACACATCAAATCTCGAGCCCCGCTGTTATCCGCTACATTTAAATAAGTATGAGGTTGAATCATATCTATTTTTTAGTCTATTCTTCCAATTCAAAAGGATGAAGAAAATAAAAGAAATATTGTTTGTCCAAATGGTGGGGAAAATAAGACTTTTTCGCCGAAGGAAAAACATATGATCGACATGGAATAATTGCAGTAGGACCTGCAAAAGAAGTGATGAAGAGTTTAAATGTCGAGACTCCTACACATGCTACTCTTCTAAAAGAATTATTTCAGCACATGGATAAAAGAACAATTTCTGACATGTGGAGAAAAGTATTTGGAGATATATCTCAACTCTCTTCTCAAGCCTCTTCTTCAAAAGGAAAATATAAAATCATTGAAGACACTGACACTCATATGGATGATCAAACTCAAGATGCTCAAGATCCTTGTGAAGATGAAGATATTTTTGCTTTAATAAATTCATGACACCATAGTTTCTCTATTATCATGACATAATATGAGGGTGGTAGTATAATATAATAAATTTGTATAATAAATTTGTATAGTGGAAAAACCCACTATGTTGTTTGTTTGATAGTGGAATATGTATGTCCACTAAGTTTTTACTTTATGTCAGTAGTGGTTGCATTATTTATGTAATGGTACAATAATGCAACAAGGTATTATATCATGTACAGTAGAAAAGAATATTAAGTCATGTAATAATGCATAATCTATTGCTATTTAAAGCGGTGTTCTCCTTTGTTTTAGGTACGAAACATTTTACGTAATAAAAGTCTTATATTCTCTCTAAAGCTTATTCATCTCTCTGGTTGTTTGCTGAAATTTAAGAACCATAATCATAATCATGTAAGTGATTATGTAAGTATTTTATGAGTTATGAATTTGATTATATCTTCAATCTTCCTATTGATTATATCATGCCTCAAGAAGTAAATTATTTAAAAAAATTTTTAAAAAAATCAAATCTACAAAAGATCATATTTTCTTTGCTGAAAATCAACTCAAAAATCCAGATATCAATCCAGTTTTAAAAGTTGATTTGTTATATCAAACCTAAGAAGATTAAAGCAATCTTTAAAAGCTTTTGAAAAACAAAGTTCAATACTCGCTACGTAAGTGGTACATAGAAAACTCTTGTTCTTTATTTCTCGACTACATCCAACTGATCCAAGAGTTCCACTTCTAATGCTCTTTGTCTTCGGCCCCTGCATGCCAGTGTTATGATTAAAACGTCTTGTTTTTCATTACCCACAAAATGCAAGTTTAATCTCTTTTTCATAGGAGTACTGACGATTGACGTGGTATCAGGCATTTTCGATGGCACGTCTACATTCTTAACGATAGATGACTAAAATTGAAAAAAAAATAAACATTACCAAAAAAATACAAAAAAAGCAAGTTACTTGAAAAAATATATAACTCCCCTCTTTTGCACTAACATGTATAGTTTTACTTTTCTTCTTCTAATTTGAGTTCTAGGATCTATCACCCAGTCCATGTAGACATACTTAATGGGTCAGTTCGACTTGGAACCGAAACCAGTTCAATGTAACCGATTCTGGAACTACCTCGGATCCATTAGCTAATTGATAAAGGCGTTTTTTCACTTATGAAACCTAATACCGATTGGATCCGGTAAGAACATGAACAGGAACCTGTAAGAATTTTTTTTAAAAAATGAAAACAGTCGTTGGGTCAAGGTACATACCCTTCGGAACATGATGGAACCGACCCGGAACCGATCCATTAACTATCGGTTCACGTAGTGGATCGAATTGGTTCCAAGGTACATATACCTTGCAATCGTAACGGTTGTGGACAGGTTCTTACCGGTTTCGGCACTGGTAGATCCGGATCTACTCCGAACCGGATCGAACCCCGAAACGGTTAAACAAGTCTAAATATAATTAAACAACAAAATAAATGAATCAAGCTTTTATGGAACATTAATCATGTTAATCTCAGTAGCGCACCTGGACTGCATCTGATCGAGCACTTGCGGTCGCACCTAGCCGCCTCCCGAGCTGAAACATTGAAATCAAAAGGATTTAAAAGCCAAAGTTACATACGAATTATGTATATTCCTAGCTAGTAAAACAAATTAAGATCAATCGATATGAGATTTACGTTTTTGGGGATTGACGCAGGCCGTGGAGCAGGCATCGTAACAGTCGGAGGCGTCGGGCCTAACCCCCTCCATATGAGCTGAAATCAGCAGCAGAACTACAAGCGCTATCACCATCTTCTCCATCGTTATCGTGTCCCGATTTGTTTTGTTTCTTATTTAAGTGTAAAGTTCCGCTTTTTGAAATGCTTACCCCCATCTTTTTAGTGGGATGGCGCCAACTCTCCACCGCACATTATTTGTCTATGCCTTTGCGTGTTATACCGTCTAGCACCAACTACTACAGGTCCGGAATACCAAAATTGATACCAGATTTCGATTTCGATACCTAATATTTAATAAATAAATAATTATAAATTCGGAAAATAATATTTTTGTTAGCCTATTGGCTGGAAAAATATTTGATTTATTATCAAACGTATCGAATTTGATCCAAACTCAAACAATTTTTTTTTAAAGAAATCAATGTTAAGATTGAGATTTGAACATAGCTCAACCCCAAAATCTTGCTCAAAGTTCCAATATTAACATGATATCAGAGCTCAAGTTCCGTCGTTATGTATTAGAATGTCCATAGTTGGATCACCCGTTCTGCCCATAGTTGGGTCATTTGTAAACTTCACGCTCCTGATGTATATTCTTGGGCGTGAGGGCGGTATGTTAGTTGTCCCACATCGGTTGGATAAAATCTATGTGAGTTGCATATATAGACTTTGACAATCTTCCCTCTTAAATAGCTTTTGGGGTTGAGTTAGGTACAAGTTTAAATCTTAACAATCAAACCCATGTTATTTTGTTCGATAATTTGCCAATCACAAACTTTAATACTATATATAAAAAATATAATTATATCAAATAAACATATTTCATTAAGCATTTATATTTTTAGTCGTAGCTATAAATAGCTTGAAAACATGATCCGATCTTTCGAATCGAACTATAACTCAAACTCTAATTTGAATTGAATTCGCGTAAAATAAAAAATATATAAAAGCTCATCTTTGGCAAATGATGAGCTTTTATATAATTTGAGTGCAACAAATGCCCCTCCCCTAGCCAATTCGGCTATATTTATTAATATAACCATATTGTCTTATCTCATTTACAAGTATTGAGCCCAAGTAACTAAGACAAATTATTTGGGAGGAGGAAAATAAATAAATATGTGGTATTCCTCCAATTCCAACTTCATGTTCTTAATTTCACGATAAATAAACATGTTTCAACTACTCTATTTCATCTTCTTCCGCTAACCCATCCAATTTTTCACTGTCCGTCAATCCTCCTTCACATTCGAACAACTAGTTGGCCTCTCACATGGAGATCCCGTGTCCAATATCACCGTCGAATACATCACCTCCGTGACCCCCATCAAGCTCTAATTCGAATTGAATTCACGTAAAATAGAAAAATATATACTATGTGTTTGCATAGAAAAATTTTGAGCGTGTCAGACACGATATCCTTCCAAATTTGTGATTATAATCTGATTTCTATTATCAAACGACGTGGATTCAGATTCGATTGTTAGCTGTAACTCTCTTGGTATTGCCATAAAACTAAGAAATTTAAAAGAGGAATTTGAAATAGATTGCAAAATAAATTCACAAATAGAAACTAATTAAATTATGCTATTATGAACTGGTTATAACGTTCATCAAGAACTGAAGGAATATGTTGAAATTTGAAGAGCGCAAAGAAAAACTACTAGAAAATTGAGACATAATTAAGCTAGAATTTATGAAATTTTGCAGAAGCTTTTTGTAGGACCGAGTGCTTACCGCTTTACCAAAAGCTATAGCTGATGGTAATGGTGCAACTCAAATCTTTTAAACCGCACAGCAGCTCAAGCACCACGGTTCGATCGCTCTACCAAGCAGGGACAATTATTGCACCCAACACTTTTTGTTGTAGTTTGTTGATGAAAATTGTTGAGAGACACTTCTGTTAATTCCTTCTGCTCTTTGTTCCATTATTCCGAACAATTTTGATCATCTTCGACGTTTATCGGTCATGAGTCGTAGGCCAACTCCTTTAATCGTGCAAACCAATTGAATCTTTAATGGGCTTTGGCAACTGATGGATTTTTATACCATTTGTATGCAATATTATGCAAGCTTCGTATCGAGCTCAAGCTCGAATTTATCTAATCACTACTACAAAAACGGATTTATCCGTTGTCTTAGCCATTTTAAAACCGTTGTAACTGAAGGTGTTGTTGAAAGTCCGTTCAACGAAAATGATTTTTATCCGTTGTGGTAGATCAAATTTGAAATCGTCGCTAAAAAATATAGCGACGGGTATGAATAAAACAGTCGCTAATTCAAAATTAACGACGGTTACTTAAACCGTCGCTAGTTTAAATTAGCGACAGTTTAGTCAACAGTCGCTAATTTAAAATTAGCGACGGATAGCAATCAAGTCCGTCGCTAAAGTAATCAAGTTCCGTCGCTAATTTGTTTCGAAAAATAAAAAAAATACTTTTAATAATTTAATAAATCTAAAAGAAACTAATAATCAAAACTAAAATCGTGTAAAAGAAAAAAATTTTAAGTGTTGTGAAGTAGTAAAATCGTGTAAAAGAGAAAAATTTTAAGTGTTATGAAGTGGTTAGAAAAATTTATCGTGTTGTGTTAAAGTGATAAAATTGTGTAAGAGAGAAAAATTTTAAGTGTTGTGTGAAATGATAAAATGGTGTAAGAGTGAAAAATTTTAAGTGTTATGAAATGGTGAGAAAAATTTTAAGTATTGTGTGAAGTGATAAAATGGTGTAAAAGAGAAAAATTTTAAGTGTTGTGAAGTGTTGTGGAGGAAAATGAATCGAAAATAGAAATATTTATAGACAGTTTGCGACGAATTTTGGTTAAATCGTCGCTATTGGCGACGGTAAATGATAAACCGTCGCATTTATTTTATTTGGCAACGGTTTGGATTTAAACCGTCGCTAAAATTAGCGACGGTTTTAAAACAATGTTGATTTTAGCGACGGTTTTAAAACAATGTTGTTAATTTTAGCGACGGGTTTTATTTAAGCATCGCTAAATTTAAACATGCGACGGGTTTTTCTTAAAACGATCGCTAAGAAACCGTCGCTAATTTAAAATTAGCGACGATTTTTACAAACGGTCGCTAAATTTAGCGACGATTTTTGAAAAACCGTCGCTAAATATTGCAACGTTTTCCAAAACCGTTGTTGTTTGTGCAAAAACCTCGCTAATCGACAACGGTTTCTTCAAACCGTTGTCAATTGTCCAAAAAAACACGCTAATCAAACCGTTGTCAATCGTCCAAAAAAACACGCTAATAGACAACGGTTCATAGAACCGTTGTCGTTGACCCTAAAAAAAGCTCAAAGACAACGGTTATTCACCCCCAAAAACCGTTGTCTTTGGCCCTAAAAGACAACGGTTTTCGATAAAACCGTTGTTAAAAAACATACGACAACGTGCGTTGTTGTATGCAGAATTTCTTGTAGTGGATTCAAGCCGAATTCGAACTAAAAAAATTCTTTATTTCATGCTCGTTTAAACTAGTAACTGAAAACACCATTAACCCTATTGATTAGTATGAATATGTATATTATCAATCGGTGATTAATAATATATTAGTAACGAAATTAACACTTTATTATCATAAAAACGATTATATATCGTTTCTATTAGATCAAATATTTTCGCTTATAAAAATGATAACCGATGATAATAGTAGTAGTTAAATATTTTAAAATATCGTGCATCAATTCAAGCACAATATTTAAATTACTTCAAATGCAAAACAATTGTCATTGGCCAATAAACACATTTTGTCAATAAATTATAATATATATCTGATAAAGTCTAACTTGATTTTCCTTAAACTTTATTATAACAGTTTTAGGTTTTCGAACGTATTAATTTAATCTTGGTATAAGATATAAAATTCATTATTTATGTAAAAAAATAAATTTTTTTTAAAATTTTTTAACTATTTCAAAGTATGACATTACAAATATTTAACAAGTTTACGTGAAAATATAAAGCTATTACTAATATATGGGGTTTTGATAAAAAAAAAAAAACAGGGAAGATTTTGTGTAGGTGGTTTTCTTAATTTTGCCAGTATGGTTTTTATTGTTAATATCTTTCAAAAAATTTGCGATTTTTACATACTCCATTTGGAGTAAAAAAAAAACTTGATGAACTTTTTATTAAATAGCACACTGAAATATAACGTTTGATCCTAATCAAACGCTTACCATTATGTCAAAAGTTATAGTTATTAGTAAGACACTATTTTATTTCTTTGTGGCTATGCAAAATGCACCTGATTGGGTGTTAATGAGTGAGGCAATTAGGCACATGAGTTTGGAGATGTGTGTGTCTATCTATTGGTATTGTCTCATATCCCTTATAGACCAATTTTACTTTTTACCCACCGTAGGCCATGTACTCAGCAGAAACATTAGTACCTATTAAGATCTGGTGTCATTCTTTTACGGCTCACCTAGCCAACCAGATCAAGTGGGACAACGTCAGCAGCTTGACACACGAGAACTACTTTGTAATGCCTGAAGTAAATATTACAACTATAAAATAGTATTGATGGCATTTTTGTAAATAAGTTGAAAAATATTCAATTTATTTTGATGGCATTTTCATAAATAAGTTGAAAAATAATGAATTAATTTTAAGGGTAAAATAGTAATTAGTGACATATCTTGCTCATATGAAGTCCAAATGATTTGAGATTTGGATATAACATAGAAAACTCAAAGATATAGAAGTTTTATGTTTTGAGTTTTGGAAAATGTGATCGTTTGACTGATCCAAAGGGATATACCGGTGTTAAGATGTTAAATATTATATATTATATTATATTATATTATATAATATTAAAAAAAAGTAGATAAATGTGAAAATTTTGCACGGTGAATCTCATTTCACAGAGAGGAACAGAAACGTGAGGTGAGAAAGAGAAATAGAGTTTTGATTTTTCTTTTCGCTCTTGCGATTTATCGGTTTATCCAATCGACGAACCGACTTCAGCTCTGAAATCGTTGACACGGGGTCTTCGATTTGAGGTATAAATTTTATAGTTTTGGTGATGTTTAAAATTCGTCGATTTCTGGAATAAATCCGATAAATTGTTAAATCATACTGAAATTGAAGATTTTTGAATAGTTTATGATCTTAACGAAGTAGAGAAGATTATTGTGTTGTTGTTTTGAATTATTCCTAATTTATTATAATTAGGGATTTTAATCGTTGAATTGAGATTGAAGAGTTGTTTGTTAGTTGTTATTAATTCTGATTGTACATTCGGAGTCTATGAAGTACATGCTACACGTTGATATAAAGTTTTTGTAATTTGACTGATGTTGTAAAATAGCCTATTCTTTGAAGTTAATTTATTTGAGTGTATTTGATGGTAGTATTGTGAATTAAATACACCAGAATATTAAATTGTTAAAAGATAAGAATTTATAATCGAGTTTTATATTTTGTTGAATTAGTGTTATTGGTCTATTTGATGTTATATATTGAGACTGTTATGATTGTGTTGATACGATGACAATGGTCTGATAATTGTTGTTGAATTATTTAGATACAAAACACGCCTCTGGATCAAAGAAATAGCCAGATTATATATATATACTCGATTATCAGGTACGTATTGACGTACGAGCATATGTTGTTATTGTTTAGTATTGATGAATACTATTGCGTTGAACGATGATAAATCACTGGTATTGGGTGATTTGATATTATATATGTTTTTGTTTATTATCGTTGATATTGTTGGCTGTCGTTTGTTGGGAGACGTCACGTTGATGTTGTTCGTTTGACGATATTGCTGTCGCCGGTGTTGGGGTGCGACGTATCGTCGATGTTATTCGTTCAACGATATTGCTGTATCGTTGATGTTATTCGTTCGACGATATTGCTGTCGCTGGTGTTGGGGTGCGACGTATCGTCGATGTTGTTGTTGCAGTAGTATGGGAGTGATGACGTTGATATCGTTGGTGGTTTGATTGTCCAGAGACAGCAAAGTGAGTATTTCTGTTATCATTCCAGTTATATTTTATATTGTTGATAATATAACTGTTATGTATTACGATGATGATTGTTGTGTATGCTCACCCTTTGGGGGCTGTTTCTGTTGGACAGGTTACAGAACTTTGCTGTGAGACATGATAGTGGTGAAGGACTAGGTGTGTCTAGTCAAACAGTCCTGTAGTTTATAGTAGATAGAGACAGTTTAATTTATTGTCTTATTTGAGTTGTATGTGTGTATTTATTATACTGTTTCTGCTACACTGACGTAGATAGTGTGGTGATTGCACTATTTTGTCGTATATGCATTATATTATTACGTCGTTTAAAAGAAAATTTTTATGCATATGACGTCACATGTTGTATGATTACGTGGCGAGGTTTGGGACGCCACATATTTCCTAGGAGGTCACTCATCACAGTACTACTCTCACTCATACACGCNTACATCAGACTATATTATAAACAATCTATAAAAAAAATTTAACTAAAAAATTGACAAATACAGATACATTGTTCTGATTTAATTTTTACGGATACTTAGAAAAATTCCAATTATTTATTTTTGGGATATTATTCAAATAATTAATAATTACAATAATCAAGAGATAATATCATTGAATTTGATGAAATTTTTTAGTAAAAAATTTATATTTGATTATAAAATTGAATTAAAATTTTAAATGATGGATTTAGAGAGTAAAAAATTTATATTTGATTGTAAAATTGAATTAAAATTTTAAATGATGGATTTAGAGAGTTCGTTAGGGGAAAATAAAATATTTATATCTACACGTCAGATTATAAAAACTTGGAGCACAAGTAACCAATGCTAGGATTTGATTTATGGAAACAAATACTATTGAATTAGTGATACGAGGAAAGAATCTCCAGTGAACACCCACTTTCCTACCTTACAAATGTAACATTCAATGTATCAAAAAATTTAAAAATAATTATAACATTATGTTCAAACCATTGGCCGACAATTAATCTTTCTTTGAAGCATTGAGTTTTGGAAACGATACACGATCAAGTGAACCCTATATAGGGTATATATATCCAACGTCTCTACAGTATACAAAATCAATCAAGAATTTTGCTTTGTGATCGACTAATAGAAAAATGGGTGCTTGTGCTAGTGTGCCGAAGGCCATGAGTGGTGAAGTCACCGCCGAACCACTGCCAGAACAGCCGAAGGAGGAGACGCTAGTCCCCACCAACACGGCGGAAGCGGAGGAGAACAATGTAGAGGAAGAGAATATGGTGGTGGTGGAAAATGATAAGAACCAATCTCTCAGAATTTTCCTCGTTGAGGTAATTATATTTTTCTTTGATTCAAATATTTATTATTTAATTTTTTTTTCATTTTCTAAAAATATTATATTATTATGCTATTGTTTATTTATTTAATCTAAAATGTGCTAGTTTCTTATTGATTTATCCAATCATTTGATGTAATTTCTTGTCTGTAAACTGGAGTTCAAAGTTAATTGATTAATTTTGAAGTAAATTCATTCCCGTTTTTCAAAATTAATATGATACGAATTATTTATCACTTTTTGGAGAAACCCTTTTCAATATCGCATTTCCCTTCTTCACATTTTCATGGAAATTTGGAAACGATAAAAACCAACTCAAAAACATTGCGTTTTTAAAGAAAATTAAATATAAATTATTAAACAGTTTTATAATAAAAATATAAATATATTTATATAGAGACATATATTCCACATACGTCCAATGTAGGGACGGAGCCACCCCAAAGACTGGGGTGGGCTCCAGCCCAGACTATATTTTTGGGCTTAATTAGTAGTATAGATTGAGTTTTTTTTTTAATTTATAGACCTTGTCTTTTTAATTTCCTAAATCTTTTTAGCCCATTTTTTGAGGGTTTTTTTCATAGCCGTCCCTCCAAAATGGAAACAAGAGGATGAGAGATGTTACTGTTTATCAATTCATTCAGCCCAGTCAGCCCATGATCAAAATATTTTCTGACTACATCTCTTGTCACGTGTGCTCCGACTCAATAATGTATTAATTGATGTCATTAATATACGCAGGAGGAAGCACCAAAAGAACATGAGGGGAGCTCCAAAGCGACAACAGTTACAGAGAACGAGATTGAAGCAGAAGAATCAAGGCCTGAACCAGTTCCGGTCCCAGAACCAGTCGCTGCGTCCGAATCAGAGGAGAAATCCACCAAGGCTACTGCTTGAGGAGGATACTTTGATTTATTATAATTAATATTTTTTCCTTTTTTAAAAAAATTAGTCCCTTGAATCTTTCGATGTTTGCTTTTGATGGTATTCAATTCATTGATATCCATATTTCTGTAAACGGAATTATTACTATATATAATATTGTTGGGAATTTAATTGGTGTATCTTCTTAGATAATTGAGTAATATAATTATATCTTGGATTTGCTTAATCCTCAAATGGGTATATATATGTTCATATTTTGGTCGTCATTTTATGATTTTGGTTATTTATATTATCAAATTTAAGTCTATTCAGTCTTACATCTTTCGAGTTTTGGAAATTTTAGTCATTTTTCATCGAGAATGCTGATGTGACACTTTACACGTTAATGTCATATCAACCCTGCATTAGTTCTACATCAGCGTCATGACGGAAAATTGATTAAATGGGGAAAAAGATAACAGATTAAAATCGAAATTTGACAACACAAGTCATAGAGAACTTCGCAAAGAAAAAATACACGACAAAAAAACATAATTTGTCAATTGGTCATGTGTCAAATTGACTAAAATGTATTTATGTACAATACAAATTTATCCCGAAATTTGCACATGAAATCAATTTTTGCTTAAAAAACCTTTGGTGATAAAATTGTATAACATTTAAAGCAATAATAAGTAATTATAATATAATAAACTAGTAGGTGTATGAGTTGCATGCTTACAGTTTTTTCTTAACAAAAAAAAACAATAAATGATAAAATGAGAAAAAATAAAAATCTTTAATGTATAAGTAGAAGATCGAGAACAATTTTGAAAAATAGCATTTTAATAAATAAATAGTTATAAAAAGGCAATAGATGCACATCAATTTTACAAAGTTTACATTTCCCCCTCAAGCTTAATATAATAT
>NC_133314.1:873479-923914 GCF_012295235.1 Primulina huaijiensis
TATATATTCCTTATTTATCGATCCATATTATCAAAGGATGTCCTGCCTGCCACAGTTGATATCGGGGTTTTTTTTTAATAATTCCCTTTCTTGAAGCATATAAACCTTGTAAGATTCTTAAAAACTGGTCTGTAAAGGTAAGATTTTTCTTGTCATTTAGTGTGTGGTTTGTATTTCTGATGCCATTGGGCGTTGGAGTGAAAGCCAGAGGCCAAGTTTCTTGTGATAAAGCCAAGTTAGTGTAATTTGTGGATAGACTTATATTATTAGGACCTTTACTCAAGTAGTCAAGTCCACTGATCTGCTCATTCCTTGGTCTCCACCCATAAAGATGCCCATCCAGTTTGGAAGCAACTATACCCTTTTATCATTAGTTGGTGATGGATCTTGATTCTTGACTAATATACATCCTTGGATTATCCTTAGGAACTTTGGTTTGGCTTGTATCCTGCTTTCCCCGTGATTTTATTTATTTTTTAGAAGTAATGTACTTTCACAATTTTATGAAAATCATTGTCTACTTGACGAGACTATACATTTATCTTTTCTAAAGAGGCTTAGCTTATCTTTGGACGATTAATTTTCTTTCTTTCTCAAAATAAATTAAATGAATATTCTTTCTGTCTCATCACCAAGCCGGCACACATGCTTGGAAACTGTAATTTTTTCTTACGTTATAAATGTTTTCGTACATTAGCAAGCAGATTGCTTAGTATTTATGTGTTTATCTGAATTAGAGAAGTAACACCCTTTTTTCTAAACTCTTTCATGTATTTGTGTAATTTAGGTCAGACGAAGAGCCTGTAGATCCGAAGAAGGAATTCGAAGATCGATGTAAGGCGCCATGTACAAGGCCACTGAAGGAATATCAGGTGATTTTAGTTGAAGTTAATTTAACTCAACATTTTCTTTGTTATTGAATTTTCGGTTATTCCTTTATTTTCTTGTTTTGGGCCTTAGCATATTTGATTGCAGCATTTCCCTTAACAATAAAGATAGAGTAGTTTTACTACTCTGGCATCTCTGAGTGCGCAAAGGCCTTGCTGTTGTGTTTTGGACATGTTCAGGCATCACTATTGTCATCATATCATCTATGCTTTGATAACCTTTTGCACAAATGTCAATTCAAAATTGACTTTTTCCCTGAGAATTAGTGTAATATAGAGAGTTGGAAATGAATTTAGCATCCCTGCTATTGTTTTATCCTGGAGAAAAATGAGGTTTTTTAAATTTAAAAGTAATCTGGAGTTTGTGTTGGTCATGACTCATGTGTGTGCATGGGTTTGTATGCTTGGTAAACAGAAATTAGATCATAAACACAATGCAGGGTACTTGTACTTTATTAGGTATTGTGCACGCAATTATACTTTAATTAATATCATCCTCTTTTTTTTTTTTTTTTTTTCCTGAAACAGTATATTTGAAGTTCAGACTATTGTTAAATGTTATATTACATACAGTGCTTGCTTTTGAAGTTCAGACTATTGTTAAATGTTATATTACAAACAATGCTTGCTTTTGTCTTGCTACAAAATAATATTAATACACACTTCAATGTTCGCAAGGATCGGGTTTTAGTACGGTCACTGATAATTAATTTATGCATTTGTTTTCTTGATTGTGAAAAGATCAGTCAGCTTGGCTACATTCGGGGTGATATCTAGATGTCTCTTTTTGCACATTTTGTCTGGTAAGTAGAACTATTGAAACTTGTAAAAATGGGAGTCCTCTTGGGATAAATCCTGTTGAGCAGAAAAATGAATAGATAAACCTGTGAATTATTACCTTGGTTGGAACGATCTCACTGATGATTGGATATGGCCTATGGGGATTGAATTCCCACAGATCGGCTTTGGAGAACTCTCAAGGAATATCAAATAAGTGGAGCCATTGAACAAATTTAGTAATTTAGGATCCATAATAACAAAATCATACATTGTATTTTCTCTGCCACTTTTGTTAATGAAAAATAAATTCTCTGTTTGTTTGGGATCTCAAGCTCCTCTAACCTAGACTTAAAAATTATTTGATCAATACATTAGAAAACTTCTCCCAAAATTTTTCTTTTGAGAATGAGTAAATTTTTATTTTAACAGTAACATTTCAAATACATCTCATTTGCTTTCACAGATTTATATCCACACGACACTTCAAAAATTTCCAGTATTTTTTTTGTAACTTTTGAGTTGAGTTGAGAGGCCAACCAAATGCCACCATTCTCTTTATTAAATTGAACGTCACTATGTATTGATTTGAGTTATGTTGGAGTGTAAGAAAAGTTCTAAAAGTGGATACTTCGTGTCCTTTCTCATATTGAGTAGAACGTGTTTCCATGATTCTATGACATTGATATATTATGGTATTAATTGTGGAATATTTTTCTAATAATAATAAGAAAGAAATTGCTTTGTGTGATGACAATACTGTCGGACACCCATATCAATCTTGATGGTCAGAATGGATGCATAACTATTGGCATTCTCTTGTTGAAGATAGTATCAAAATTTCCTCTATGTAACTAAGAGTCGTGGTTAATTTGGTTGTGTTCTAGACTGTCCTTCAATTATCTGTCATGGATCATTTGCTCATGCTATACAATCTTCAAATAAAATGGCTTCTGCGGTTGAACTGTGGAACTAATTATTTCCTCAATTACATTCCTAATTGATTTTGGCGAGTTTTAGTTGTCCTTTTTTTAATCTGCCTATTCCTTCTATCATCATCAAGTAATGTGTAGCAAAAAAAATCTCTTTTACAAGCATGCATTCTGGCATGAAATAAATCCTTTCAGTGATATGGACGGATGATTTTATCATATAGTAGTTCGTAGTTCACTCTCAGTTTAACCATGTCGGAGTGTATCTATTTTTTAATGGAAGGCAATATTTCCATTATTTCTCCAATATTTTTCCTTAATGATTAGTGGTCTGCCAGATTTCATTGGTTAGATGGCACACGCTACCCAAATCTGTGGTGTTACAGACTATGTTAATCGCCTGAATATTTAGCAGGCATGTGCTAAAAGAATTCAAGGGGACGAATCTGGTCACAAGCACTGCACTGGGCAATATTTCGATTATTGGCGTTGTGTCGACAAATGCGTAAGCCTCTTTCCCTCGTATTTTTGGAGCATGGCATTTTTGTTAATTTCCTGCTGAAAATTTTCTGTGTGCAGGTCGCTACTAAGCTATTTACTCATCTTAAATGATGGGATATCTGAGCTGATGGATGCACCAAAACCCATCAAAACCAAGCGGTTCAGTTCTTTTGTTTCTCGCAAGAAACACATGATGCTTTGTTTGCAACTCAACAGGATGGAATTTTTTTGATAGATGGAGACTTGCTTGATGAATAAAATACAAAGGCGTTATCTTGAATCAATGGTTTACTTTTGCTATTCATGATATCTTCAAAATTGGTCTCTTGCAAAACCAACGTTTGCATCAAAACTCATTTATGTGCACAATTTTTATGCAGTCATTTGTGTGTGTTTTTACCAATGAATTTTTATTATCCTGTATCCATTTACCATTTTTGGTTTCTCGTAGAGATCGTTTATTCGTTTACTCTAATTTCATGCTTCAGAAGATAAAACAAAAGTATAATTTTGATCAAACAGAAATAACAGATTAGACAGAGTTCATTAAGTAGAGTGGATAAGTGGGTAATTTTGAAAATATCAATCAGATTAAAAAAAATTGCCATTATGATTCCTCAAAATCGTATGAGTTTACTAAAACAACCGTACAAAAACTCACGTGAGACAGTTTCACGGGTCAATTTTGTGAAATTGATATTCTATATGGATCACTCACGAAAAAATATTACTTTTTATGTTAAATATATTAATTTTTAGTGTAAATATCGACATGATTAATCCGTCTTTTGAATAAAGATCCGTGAGACCGTTTTTATGAAAGTCCTACTCAAACAACTGTGTGGAAACTATATTTTATGAACAGGTTTGGAAGAATGGTTTTATTGGACGAATTATAAACAAAATACAAAAAATCACATACAAAATATTCGACTCATTAATCAATATATTAACAATAAATTGTTTATTATGTTTAAGATATATATTTTTTCCAAATAAAAAAATAAAGATTATTTTGGAAAAACAAAGTTTAAAACCAATGATTGAAATCAAGCTGATCAAACCAAAGATTTAAGTTTGGGTTTGTTTGTTTGTTTTAATTTGTGAGTGGACATGAGACCGTGTCTAGGATCTTAATCTGTGAGACGGGTCAACCTTACCCATATTCACAATATAAAATAATACTCTTAGCATAAAAAATAATACTTTTTCATGGATAACCCAAATAAGAGATATGTCTCACAAATACGACCCGTGAGACCTTCTCACACAAATTTTTGACTTAATTTGTAATGATTTGATTTACTATTTAGCAAACAGATAATCTTGATTTGGTTCAATTAATCCCAAAACAAGAGCGCACCGAAATCAGGAGATGGCTCCCTCGCCTTCTCCTCATTCTCCTTCCCCTCTGCGAAAGCTTCTCAGAACCGATCCGAAGCCCAAGCCCGTAGCCGCTCCTCTCAACTCCGCTTCGTCTTCCTCAACCACCGCAATTCCGCCACCCGAAAAGAGGACCAGAGACCAACCCAATTTATCCGATTGCCATTGCTGTGGCCGCCGAATCAACCACACAAATCCCAAGGATCGCCTGCAACCCTTGGACAGCATTTGGCGCATCGTCCTCCTTTGCAGGAAATGCCGCAAGAAGCTCAATTCCGGTCAAGCATGCCCTTACTGCTTCAAAGAAACGGAGCATTCGGGTAATCTGTTCCGATGTTGTGTGTGTCAGCGTAAAATTCATAAAGATTGTGCTGGGGAGTACAGGACTTGCGCGCCGTTTTGCTATTTGGGCGTAGATTTGGGTTTTAGGGTTTGCGTCGATTGTTGGGTTCCGGATTCACTTAAGAATTCGATTAGGACTTGTGGGAGGAGCGAGGATAAAGACGCGTCCAAACACAATAGTGAAGCGAAGGATTCCTCGGAGAAGACTGTGAAGGATGCTTACGGTCACGTCGAGAAGGTGAAGATGGCGGTAAGTGGCAAAGATCAGGCATTGAAGAAGGCCACAGTCGCCAAGAATACTGCAAATAATGGGAAGCACACTTTAGATTTTGTGAGAAAGAAAAATAGGGACGAGCAGAAGGATGCGAGTTCAGTTTGCAGCGGAAAAATTAAGGTTGTCGGTGATGCAGAGTTGGCTTTTAGATTGCATAGAGCAATGAATAGTTCTCCGAGGATATTGAGGGATAAGTGCCAGGTGAATTCGTGTTCCGGCGACTTGAAAAATGGTAATTTGATGAATTTTTTAACATGTAAGAGATTAGTTACAGGGGGAGATCAAAATGAAGATCAGAGTGCTAATAGTGCAGAGGTTGAAAAAAATAATTGGACTGACAAGAAGAACTTGTATTCTGATGCTAATGAATTAGCGGTAGGGCCATTAATGTACAAGCGGGAGAAAAAGAGGAAGACATGGCAGGAAATTAGGTCTATCGACTCTACCCTGCCCGAACAGATGAAGTTCAGGTTACAGCTGGAGGATTCTGGGACTGGAAGACCTATCAAGTGGAATAGTGATATTTGGGAGATTCTAGTTTGTGTCAATTCGGATCAAAGTGGTCCTTGTATCAATATAAATAGATTTGGACAAGATCCGGTACTTTACCAGCGAACTAGATTCAGACAGACAGCAGGCGAAGGAAATGGCAGGGTAGAATGCAGCTCCTTTGGCAATCAAAGAGCTACATTTGAATCTCAGAGTCATCAATCAGATGATATAACACATGAGTTGCCTTTGGTTGATTCAGGGACTGTTTGTGTTGCCAGGTGCAATACTGAGGTAAATTTGCCAATTGGAAATTGCAATGCTGCAAATGACCGCTATAATCTGAAGTATACCAGGACTGATCGTGGTTTCAAGTGTGGTGATATGGTAATTTTGCCAGACGGGAGTTGCAATGCAGAGAGTCACCGCTACTTTGTTAAGTACAGTAAGAGGATAAAATGTACTAAATCTGGTTTGACTGGACCAGTTTCTGATGCTTTTCTAAGTGAAAAAAAGGATTGTGCACCTTGCTTAATTGACTTGCATGCTGGGTATTCTGAAAAATGTGATGGCGAGTTAAGTTTGCCACTTGGTGGCAATGATGAAGAATGCGACCGGTATTTTTTTAAGTATGTCAAGAGGACGAAAGGCTCCCACTCTGGCTCAGTTGTTGAAGCTAATCTGCTTTCTGATACAGAATTGAGGACAATCAACCTTCATCAGTAAAAACAAAGTGCTTGGTGCATTGTCATCTACTACACTATTCTTACCAATTTGTGTTTTTAGGTTGATTTTTATTGCTGTGATCAACTTACCTTAGTGAAATTTTGTTACTTGCGAAACTAATCTGATTTTTTTATGTCCTTGTGTTTCATAGTTTTCTGTTTTTTCTTTGGTTGCAACTGCTTGTGGAACACTGGAAAAATTACAGGATATTTAGATTCAAACCATGACTTGCCATCTGTAATCTTGAGAGTTTTTGTCCTGATTAAAAATATTAACTGTTTGATTACCCATCATAGAAAATCAAGATGTGACCACATAAATTTTAAACGCTTTTGTGAAGAATTGATTACAAAGAGAGTGGTCCTGCCTTTCGTTGATTCTTGTTTCTCTTTGTTATCTTGTTTTAGTATGCAATTAATTTCCATGCACTGCCATAGACTTCGATGAAACAGGTATGATTCTGTTGTAATATGGACTCTTTTTTTTAGGCTGTAATATAAACAATAGTAGCAGCTGTCTTTGTTTATTGGTGTACACGTTATATTATATATAAATCAGTAAAGTTGACAGATTCTGATATAAATAAGTACTGCTGTGGACATGTTCTGGAATGTACATGTCTGACAACTTATGTAGCATTTTTTGAACATAAATGTTGTTTTTAGATATTCATTTGTACATATTGTTTGGTATCTTAAAAATGTCAAAGCAGATGATAATAAACACAAGTCATTTGAAATGAATGAGCTTAAAGTGAGTTTATGTTGTGTTTTGGAAGTTGCTCCATAATCATGTTGTCTGTTAGACTAGTTTGTGAGCAGCTTGCTGTGTGAAGCTGAGTTATCGATATGTTCCCTATTCCAATAATGCTAAAAAAATTGGTTTTTTGAGGGCTCATGTGCATAAGCTTCCAGGAGTCGAACTTTTAGATGTGAAAAAGGACGGGAAAAATCTACTTTTGGTCTCAATCAAGCATATCTTGTAGTGCTTCCACTCGTTTTTATAGGACAATGTATGTGAATCGTTTTATTAGCTTCTCTGTGGGATGCTCCATGTGTTAACTATTTTCATACTCACCACACATTTATTTCTTTGATATTATTTTCTCCTCTTCTGCAGATGATTCGAGACGGCCCCAACCCCAAATGTTGATCTTTGGAAGCATTTCACCTTATTTGATTATGTATTCCTTCACTCGCTGGGCTGAAATACTAAAGATGATCGGGATTTAAAAATGCTAAATGTTCTTTCTTGTCGAATTATCTCAGTCACCATTTTCTTTTTGATATGCAAATCTTTTTGTTCTGAATAGCGGCATTAGACTAATTTCCCAGTACGGAACCTAGTGTGTAGTTGTAGTCGCTTCTTGTTTCATGCTGAATGACGATCAATAAAGTTTTCTCTAGTTAATTGATTTCATCTGCGGTTCTCGTTGTGTATAGACTGTGATAAACAATGGTTTTAGCTGTCTTATTCTGAACATCTAAATAAAATCGAAGAAAAGAAGAAGATTGTCTTGTTCTTCGGATTGTTTATTTGTCCAGCCTCATCTCTTACTGTTGAATTATCTTCTTGAAAATACGTACCTACCCATCATCGCATTAGTGGAGGATCATGCTCTTTGTGCCCCCTTTACCTGTATTTAGTGTCAAATTGTTGCTGGGTTGGGGATTTTGAAAAAAAAAGTGTTTTAAGTAGAATGGCTCCTCATATTTGTTATTTTACATCAAATTTATTATTTCAGTAAATTAATCAGTTTTTATTTTTTTTCCTCTGGAAAACTTTAATATCGTATTTGGATTATAACATTAAAATTTTTTTTTGGACATTAATAAATAGTTTATTACGAATAAGAGTCATTACAGTCTACATGCAAAACATCAATAATAGAATCTGGCGGTAGAGTTCAGATCATGGGACGAGCATGGAAACAAGATACCCTAGCAAGATTATGGGTAATTTTATTTGCTTGTCGTCGGGTAAAGCAGATCTTGTATGATGGTAGTTGTCGAAGAATTACTCGGCACGCAGAAATTAAAATACCAAATTCTGAATCATCCTCGCTTTGTGAATTAATTGCGTTGATTACCACTTTAGAGTCTGATTCGAATATTACCTCTTGTAAGCCCATGTCTTCGTCGACCCAACTAAGCGCCTCCTTAGAGGCCATTGCTTCTGCTTCTTTGATTCCCACTAGGCCTGGGAGGGCATTTGTTCTGGCACTTATGAAGGAGCTCGTGAAGTCTCGAAGCACCATTTCCAATCCTGTGGTTCTCCTTTCATTCTGTAGTGTTGCATCTACATTACATTTAAATGTTGGTGCTTGTGGTTTTTCCCAGGTATAAGACTGATTGGACGGCTGCCTACTAGTTTCATTTGATCTCTCAATGCCACGCACCCCCTTCCAATCAGAAAGAAACATCATCGCTGAATCTACAACTTGATGAGCTGTGTTCGAAATCCTATTCCATAGTTTCTCGTTGCGAGCTCTCCATATACCCCATAACACCATTGCAATTTTGTCCACGGCAGATTCAGGAGCCTTGCTAAGGATTTGGAATAACCATTGCACAAAGCCTTCTGCCTCATTTGATAAGGATAGCACAAGGTGCCACATACCAATATTCTCCCAACAATGTTTTGCAAGTGGACAGAAAATGAATAGGTGCCATGAGTTTTCCCACTCACTTCCACAGGTAGCACACGAAATTGGTACAGTTATGTGTTTCTTTTGGAGGTTACCTCTGTTCGGTAAACATCCCTAGTTGTACGCCATAGAAAAGTCTTTACCTTGGGTGGGATTTTTAAGTTCCATAGCTTCTGCCACTCACCTTGGATCTTATGTTCTTCGCCCACCACTAGGATCTCTTGAGCAATTTTGTAACCTGAGCATACAGAGTATTTCCCATTATTCCCATGATGCCAAATGCATTTATCTTCTTCTGTGCCCGTGTGTAGAGGAATGTTCAATATTTCTCTAACATCTCGATTGCAAAATAGACCTTGCAGCAGTCCTATATCCCATTGCTGATTGATGAGATCTTTTACAGTCATTGATTCTATGTCCATTGCCAGAGGAGATTCAATATAGAAGTTGTGTGGATCACGTAGCCAAGGGTCCTTCCACACACGGATATTATGATCATCTCCCACTCGCAAGCGGATCCCTTTATTCATGATAAACTTAGAGTTCCACAGACTTCGCCATATAAAACTAGGATTGTGGCCAAGCGAAGCCTCCAAAAAGCTCGAGTTGGGAAAATATTTCGCTTTTAGTACCTTGGCCATAAGAGACATAGGTTTAGAGATTAGATTCCATGCTTGTTTACCCAGCATTGCTAAGTTGAATGATTCCAAATTTCTAAAGCTCATTCCCCCATGGATTTTTCTAGTGCAGAGACGCTCCCAGCTTAACCATTTAATACCTCGATTACCATCTGGCTGAGAGCCCCACCAAAACGAATTCATGATTCGCTGGAGTTCGTCAGTGGTGGAATTTGGTAATAGAAATACATTCATACAGTAAGATGGGAGGGCTTGGGCGACCGCTTTGATCAAGACTTCTCTTCCAGCTTTAGATAAGTATTTGCCCCTCCAGCTGTGAATCCGTTTCCAAAGTCTGTCTTTTATGTAGCTGAATATTTCTTTTTTATTTTTTCCAATGAGCGAAGACAATCCGAGATATTTGCCGGATCGTATATCTTTTGTGATCCCAAAGATGTCTGATAAAGTTTGTTGTTCTTCTCGAGCCAGATTGCTGCTAAACATGATACCAGACTTTGCAAAATTGATAGACTGTCCTGAGGCCTCTTCATAATCCCGCAGTAGTTGCTTCAAGATCCCACATTCTTCCTCCTTCGCTTTACAAAAGAGGGGACTATCGTCGGCAAATAATAGGTGAGAAATGGTTGGTCCGCCTCTACTAACACAACAACCATGGATGGCTCCTCGTCTTTCTGCGTCAAGGATCAGCGAGGATAAGCCGTGTGCACAAAGAATAAAGAAGTAGGGTGATAACGGGCAACCTTGGCGTAAACCTCGATGAGGTTGAATAGGTCCAACCACTCTATCGTTTATAAGCACCGAGTAGAGACTGATGAGATGCAGAGCATGATCAGATTTACCCATTGTCTGTCAAAGCCGAGGCTTATCATTGTTTTTTCAAGAAAATCCCAGCTCAATCGATCATAAGCTTTGCTTACATCTAGTTTTAGAGCCACAATCCCTTCTTCTCCTCTCGTCTTTCTTTTGAGATAGTGTATGATCTCAAATACTACCACTATATTGTCAGTGATCGATCTCCCTTTGACAAATGCTGACTGGAAATCTGAGATTATTTTGTTGAGGAGAGGTTTCATTCTATTTGCCAAGACTTTTGCAAATATTTTATAAAGGACATTACCAACGAACATGTTCATTAGCTAATACGTTAAATATTGTAAAACTTGACATTGGTTTGTTTATCTTAACAAGGCTCATTAAACAAGTTCAAATGAGCTTTTATTGAATCGAATTTTGAATAACGGCTTAGTTCATTTACATCTCGTAATTGAAAAAAAAAAAAACTGACTTGAAATGTTGTGTGTTTTCTTGTGTATCAGATGCTTCAAGTTGTATGTATTAATATTTTAAGTGGGTTATTATCTTTTATGGTCTTATTATTATGATTATGCTTGAATATCAATGAAACACATACTAAATGGATTTGTAGTTGATTAAAAATTTTCTTTATTAAATAATTAATTCACTATATAGAACAATATATTAATTATTTACCAATCGATTATCTGTTGCCTCTTGTAAAAATTTTTTGGAAAAATAGTCATTTTAGTCATCTAATTAGTTGTCCTATTTTTTTTTGTCCTCTAATTTATCAAATGTTGGTTGTAATTTTATAACTTTAGTTTTTGTTGGTTTTTAGTCATATTCGACTGGAATGTTGATGTAGTGTTGGACACGTCAGCAATTTTCTGATACAACGTTATCATTTTTCTGGTATCACGACATTTTCCGACGTCACGATAATGTTTCAACGAAATAGAACTAAAAAAACAACAAAAAAAACATAAGTATAGGACCAAGACGACAAAACTCAACTATGAAAAGTTAGATTATGATTAAAAAAAAACCATGACGAATTTGGCAATTTTCACGTTTGTTTTATACTAACAAGTGGATTTTCATAGTCGAAATTTGGTATAAAAATCTCTTGATCTAGTAGTAAAGATGAGAGCCAACACGAAAGAGGTCACATGCATGCACGCTGACTCATGTCAAGTTGAATCAGTAACCTTTTTTTTTCATATATACCGAATCAGACCAGTGAATCATACTTATAAATATATCCTTATATAACCCACATATAATTTTTTAAAATATATAAATAAAGACATCATCTTTTTACCTAATTAACGATATAAACTACTATTGATTTGGTCGAGTGGAGTTGAACAGATATAGGAAACCTGTGGGTTTTGTGTGTTGTCCACACTCCCTCAAATAAATTAATCCCATTTCTTACAACTTTTGTGTGTGGAGAACACAGTACTCCTTATTTTATATACATTACACCAATTTCTGTATCATTCCATTACCTCGATTTTTTGCAAGTGCTTTCCTCACCAGCAATCCACTTAATGCTCTGGACTTGAATAAGGTAACATTATATTGGTCCAGATGTGTGGATTCACGTATATCTTCCTCTGCAAACGGGAAAATAATGTTAAATTACTAATAATTTTTCTAAAAATATATAATCCAACCTCAAAAAATCATGCATTTGAGTTAGAAACTGAACTCCTCAGAACTCAATAGGGATATGAGAATTTATTTTTTCCCTTTTTGAGCTGTCGAGGTGTTTATTATATTTGGATATCGAACCGACATCATCTTAAATTTGAGACTTTGGTACTATAAACCATCAACCAAGTATGAGAAATCTTTTGCTTAAACGACATATTGAATCTTGAACGTACATTGATATATCAGTTTCCAGTCAAATCAGGCCAAATCTTTATGTTTACGTGAAATCTTTGCTCCACCTGAAGTTGCTGCCTAAGATTTCTTACTTTTGACAAGGATATAGTTAAAAAACCCTAGGCTTGTGCTCTGCGCAGCGCACCACTAATATTTTTTTCAGCACCACTTATTCCTCCATCACAATCTCCCTTTTCTCACCTATATATATCCTCTACACCCATGCAGTCTTTGTATCCCCAACAACAAAACTTGTCGTAGCTAAAAATCATAAACTAAGAATCTCTTTCATTGATCATGGCTGCCCCAAACCAAGTCCAAATCACAATCCCTAAAGACACTGCAGATCATCAAACCCCATGCAACATTAATCTCCATGAATCCAAAGAGGACTTCGACTTCTCACAAAGGGCACAATGGCTTCGAGCTGCTGTTCTTGGAGCCAATGATGGGTTGGTATCCATTGCATCATTAATGATGGGAGTTGGCGCGGTTAAAACGGACGTAAAAGCTATGATCCTCACTGGATTTGCAGGACTATTTGCCGGTGCTTGTAGCATGGCAATCGGAGAATTCGTTTCCGTATATTCTCAGCTAGATATTGAGGTGGCCCAGATGAAAAGAGAAAAGAGAATGGTGGAAAATAATGTTGTTTTGAGTAATGAACATAAAGAAAATCTTCCAAACCCTTTTCAGGCGGCCTTGGCATCCGCCCTTGCGTTTTCTTTAGGGGCTATTTTTCCGTTGCTCGGGGCTGCGTTCATAGAAGATCACATGGCGAGGCTCTGGGTGGTGGTGGGTGCCACCACGGTGGCTTTGGTAGGGTTTGGTGGCGTTGGGGCAGTTTTGGGGCGGACTAAGGTGGTAAAGTCTTGTTTTAGGGTTCTTGTGGGAGGGTGGATGGCTATGGGTATTACCTTTGGTCTTACTAAGTTGCTTGGATCGAGTGGCCTGAAAATGTGATGCAAATTAGTGATGATGATTGCTTGCATTGATGTGTTTTATTTATCATGCACGTGTGTTTCTATTTATATGAATTGAAATAAAGTTGGGGTTCTATGTGAAGGGTAAGCCGTAGTATTAATTATTGTTACATTAAAAGAAAGATGTAAACTTTGTATTAATGCTTATCTATAAATGAAGATTGTGCTAAGATTACTGCATATTTCATTTCCCAATATTCCAGCTTCTAGCACACTAAATTCATTTTCATTCCAGTTTTTCATACTATAATTCATGCTCGAAAGTTAAATCTAATATTTATACGACATAAAATCTTAAATTTGGAGGTTTAAGAAGACTTACTATGTACTATAAGAATGCAGATTAATGCATGATCTGTCTTAACTCACTACAAGAAAACATCCGTTTCTAAATATCATATATTTGCTAATTCTGTCTGTCTGTCTCCTATCTATATTAGATTTTCTCAAATCTTGTTGATTCAGGTTTCCCATACTCGAAAAGCATATAAACAAAAACATCAATATGTTCGCGTGCAACCTCCCATATTTTGTTGCTGCGCCTTAGCTAGCCCTACCTGTCCCTGCTTCCCATCTCTTGCAAATTTCTGCCACATTATCTGCTCTTCTACCAACAGTCTTTGCTTCTTCTCCATCTCGGACATTTGCACGCACGTTGGCGGTGCTATAACTGTCGAGGCAATGAAAGGATCCGTATTTGCTGAAGAACTAATGGCTTCAGAGACAGGTGGTGCAGGCAGTGCCAGCATGGATGGCCTCCCGCCCGAACCCAACACAACACTACTTCCACTCCCGGTGGCCACAGAACCAGTAGAAGCCATCGCCTGAGAAATAGTCCCTTGTTGGTACATGGCATCAAGCATCATGGTATCAAAACCTCCTGGAAGTGACGTCCTTTGGTTAGACAAATGACTCGCAGACTGGACCAACTCTGTTTCCCAGTCACCTGACGTTCGGTTGAAGGCTTCCCACGGGGTAGCCGACGTTTCAGGAGTAGCTAATGTGTTTGCATTTGCATCAAATAAAGATAAAGCAAATCTATCTCCTCCTGTCCTTGATGCATCTTCATTTACATTTAACAAATCACCCATTTCTTGACTCACGTTCTTCTCGAGTGTCTTTTCTCCCTTATCCTCTAATTCTCGTACCGATTCTCCCACTGGTGGCAACGCGACCATTATGGTACTGGTATCCACCTCCGGTTCCGACTCCTTGGCTAGTACTTCTTCCCGTTCTCGCTTTGGCTCCGCAGTGGAACTAGCGACGACCCTGCTGTTGCTCAACATGGCTGATTTTTCACGAATATATTCGTCCATCATATCGAGTTTTCTTTCCGGGATTTTCTCTATATTGGGGTACTCTGAAGAGCGTGCAATTCCAATGATCTTGCACCATTCATAGAACGAGTCGAGTTCATCGTACTGCTTCGAGACATGACAAAAAATCTCTCGGACACGTATCATGTCGGGTACTTGGAGCTGCATGAATCTTTCAATCAAAGCTCCCATTGTTTCTGTCATATCGTAGCATAGCTGGAAACTTTCTTTCACTATGGGGTAGATGGCCACCGTCACTATTCTGTTGTCACTTGCACCACCTGTGGTATGTTATACAGAACAATTTGTTAGATGTTGTCGTTGGATTGTAAGTATTAATGTTTTGACAGGAACTTCCTGGAATTGTCTCAGGAGAAAATTATATTTTTGGTTGGGTAACTTCCATGTATATTTGGTAATCAATCTACGGTGTTCATTCACTCATTTGTATTTTTTAATTCAATCGGAGTATTGATGTGATATCAGACACATTGATCATCAATGTTTGATGTCACGGATGTCGTGACATCATTTCATGATGTTATGTTTGCACCTCGACCCCCGCAACCTGACAGGACAGGTCGATCCCCGTAATTTTCGCAGCGATAAATATTGTTCGTTATCGAGAAACTAAATAATTATGAAAATTGTTCTAACAAAATGTTATACTGAAAAAAACATGTAAAACAAAAAATTTGCCCACCCCTAAAATGTTATGCGACCTAATTTCTAAATTATCCTTTCTCACATTTTAAAATGAATATTTGAATATTGTGGTCATCAGTTTTAGGACAAGATTATATATTCTCGTAATCAAATGTAATTATTATTGATGAAATATATTAAATTGATAAGTTTTGGTGGAAAATTAGAACATTTGGTAAAACATGATTAAAATCAAATGCTACAAAATAATTACTGGAAAAGAACTATAAATATTGTTGATATATAAAACTAGTTTATTACCAGTTGGTCTGCATGCCAAGAACCTGTCAAGAATCTGCATCAGATGATGAACCCTCGAGAAAATCTGCTCATTCTTCATTTCACAAACGGGAGTGGGCCTCACCACCGTGGCACTGGCGGCTCCGCCGTCCTCTTCTTCATCTTCCATCTGATACCCGTAACTGCTATGTTTACCCCTCCGGCCCTGCATCCGATACTCGAGCTGCTCGTCTAAATACAATGCGTAGGCCCGCACAAAAGCTAAGTGGTCCCACGCATTCACCCAGCCTGATGAATCCCGAAAATCGGACATGTTGAGGAACCTCGTCCCTTTCCTCGTAGCGAAGAATATCTCCTGTTCGTACGCGGCGTCCCCCTCGGATAGCAGCCGATGGATCAGCATGAGGGTTTTCAACGCCACCACCCAATTCTTTGTCTTGTCCAGCCGTCGGGCGATGGTGCTAACGGAGGCGCTGACATATGCACGCGAGTGGGACGTCGCGCTTATTACTTGACGGATGTAACGCTCGTCTGGTGGACATTCTTCATGCCGGGTGGCCTTGACGATGGAAACATCGAGTTCTGAAAGAGACTTTGCGCTGCCAACTCTTATCAGGCCAATGCTGGTTTTGTCCTTCACTGCTCCAATGGCCTTCCTAAACTTGCTTGGAGCCATGATCACCGAGCTAGTTTTGCATAGTTTCTTGATGCATATATCATAATCGTTCAAGCTTTTTTCCACTTAACAAATTAAACTAAAATTTAAATTTGGATTGATGAAATCTTGAAAAAAATAAAAATTGGTTGGGTAGGATAATGTTACCAAGAAAAGTGTGATTTGAGTGCAAGATGGGGGAGAGTCGAAGGACCAAAAGAAAGCATGTCCTTATTTTCAGCTCTAAACAAGGATTGCCTCATGTTAGGACGCTACCCGAGGGCAATCTCTGAGTCGTCCTAGGGATAAATCCAATGACTATCATTAGATAAATACATCAACATCCCGTGTAGAAAAAGAAGAAGCAAAAGCTACTTATGTGAAATTAATAACATTTTAGAACTCGTGTTTTAAAAATCAGACATAAAGATCCTATTGGTTGCAATAATAATCCGTCATGAGTAGAAAAATCTAAATGTGACTTAAAATATTTGAGTTGTACTGATGTAACCCGGGTGAAAGGGGTGAGTCGGGTCGGGCACTCTACCGGATTTGCTATCAATATATTGAAGGAAATATGAGTTGGACGTCTGGACTGAAAGCTTTTCTCCTCCCTTAATTGGCTTGAGAAATCTGCGAACAAGAAAGTAACTACGTGAACGGGAGTCGGAGAGATGTCCGGCGTGACCACTCCGATGCTTAAGTCAATGAGGAACTCAAGTAAGAAAACCAATGTAACCAAGTGATGGCTGTGTGATTGGTGTAGAAAGTGTAGAGTAAATGAACAATAAATGAGAGCATTCAATGCATGAATTAATGTCTGAATAGAGAATAAATGTAAAGATAGAACCTGGTATTTATAGTAGAGGATGTAATGATGACCTCGTTCCTTGTGCTGATCATTAATTATAGTAGGGTGGCTGATTATACCCTATATTCTGACATGTCAAATCGTATATTGGTCACATCCAGCCCACTTAATTTTGTCAACCATTTATATTATTGTCAGAGATAGGCCGGCTGTTCACACCTTACTATGTCGGCGCAATTAATGTGGCACTTATATCGAGGAGATCCGGGCACCTTATATCCCGGGAAGTAAAGTGAGAATTCGGGTATCCAATGGCCTGTCATATGGGCGTCCCGGTCATTTACTTACCAGGACCTTGATGAGCCCTACCTGCAAATTCTCCCTGCCGACTCATCTATCCCCTGCCTCAGGTTGTCCGAGCTTTGAGTTACTTATGCCGACTTATCACGTTGTTCCTAGTCATCCATGACCCGGGGACAATACAGGTCCCTGCACTGGATACTACTTGTGTCCCTGACCCGAGCACTATACATGTCCCTATCCCGGGTCCTACCCGAGGCCCGGGAACATCAAGGGGCATCATGTACTATTACCATCAGTTATAATTTCGATAAAGTTATATTACACTAATAACCCCTGTCAAATGAGGTTGATGTGCCTGAGTATTTATAACATAGAGGTAAAAATGCGTTTGATTTTGAAAAAATGAAAGAGATATTACACTAATAATATTTTTTTTTAGGGTTTTATGCCTATTAATTTTGGGACGATGTCCTCACTTGAAATCAAGGTTATGAAAAGCAAAGCGTGACGAAGCGTCATGAATAAGATTCAAGTTTTATAAGTTTAAACGGACTTAATACGATACTAAGCATGCAAATATTTTAGTTATTATTATAATTTAATTATATCAATAAATTGATATAGTAAATAATACAAAAAACTTAAAAATTTTAAGAATAAATGCATAAATTTTTAAGTTATAAAAAATATAAATCTCAAAATAAAAAATTATGCGGAGTAAAATTTTTGACAATTGTTGTTGGGTCAAGTGTCATATCTTTGTAGCAAAAAGAGAGGGTTCTCTAGAAATTTAATTTTGATGCCTTTATGTTTTTTAAAAAAATATATTATTAAAATATTTAATTTGAAATAAGATTTAAAAAAATTAAAAACTAACTTAAAATTTTAGCTAAAATTTAAATTTTATAATAAAAATTAAAAACTAACTTAAAATTTTAGCTAAAAAAATCAAGATTTTTAACGCTAATATAGTCAACCAAAAGTTCGTCATTTTTCACGCTTTAAAATATAAAATATAATCCCTAAAAATATAAAACTAAAAAGAAAAATGAAAAAATAAGTCATTCGACCTAAAATTCCAATCCAACGGCTAACAATAATCGTGTGCGATATCTGCGATCCAGATTCTTAGATGAACGGATCCACGACCCGGAATTTCTTCATATTCATAAAGTTGCGGTCCATGGCCACTTTACCTAATTAAATTGCTAGATTCTGTTGGAAGAGCTTTTTTTTTTTCACAATCACGCAAGAATTTTCCTCAATTCTTCTCCTCTCGTCCACTCTGCGCGGCAGGTACGATCAATTTATACTTTTTTTTTATTTTTCTAAAACAGATGTGTTGCTTTTATTATTAGATTTACTAGATCTGTTTTGAATTTCAGTAATCTGATTGATTTGTAATTAGCTTGTGTTAATCAATTGTTTATTATCACGATGCTTGTGGAATGGAGTCCCCTTATTTTGGCAACTATTGCGCTTCAATTTATGTTGGGAGGATTATAATAAGAAATCTGAATTATGTTAGGTACGAAAAGTGTCATGTAGCTGAGTTGCAGCTGTGTTGTGTCCTGGCATGAGAAGAAATTCTTGATCTTTTGTTTTTGGGATCTTTTATTTTTAAGGCTTTTGAAAATGGAAGTACTTTCATTGCAAAGACGTGAACTTTGGGTGGAGATTTTAAAAGTTTATGCATTCTTGTTGAGACATTTGAGTAGATAGTGAGTCTCAGGGATGAAGATGTTGCACCAACATTATTATTGATCCATCTGAACCGAGTACTCAATGACTTTTTTTTAATTGATGTGAACATTTGCTTATGAAGAAAATACTCTCGGCTCCGGATATTGTATTTAATTTGAGGTTTTGATAATTTGAAAACCCTCCGTTTATCAATTCAATTTCAGGATCGAAATACTTCATGTGAAAAATGTAGTGATGTCGCTCCTTTACTAGCTTTTTTATTATTGCCTCTCTCTCTCTATCTTCCTAGGTAGAAAAATATTTTGAAACATGACTGATGAAGTTGAGTATCGATGCTTTGTGGGTAATCTCTCCTGGTCCACATCTGATCGAGGTCTAAAAGCGGCATTTGAGAAGTTTGGAAATCTTCTTGAGGCAAAGGTTATGAGTTATTTAATGCATTGAGTCTTTATTTTGGGTTCTCCTTTAATACCGAGTCCATATTGTTGAGTGTGGTGCTAAATATGCCTTTGATTATAGTCTTTTTACATAATATCCCAATGAAGAAGAAAATATGAGTTTGTTTGATATTATTGCTGCTTTATTTGCAAGTTTAATGAATCATCTCTCTTTTCCACTCTAAAGAAGAAATTATTGTATCTATTAGACATCAAGTAGCTTAACTGTTAATAAGGAGAAAAACCGTTTATATTCACTGGGTTTCTGGTGATGTTTTTGGGGGCCATTTTGAGCCAGATAGCAAGAACAGCTATGAGACACCTGCCCATTTTGTTTAAGTGTTTAACGATGAAACCTAATGTCTCGTTGGGATCATAAATTGATTTTTTTTGTTCGAAGAGGACAAAACAAGCTTCTTATCATGAGTAACCCATTTTTTTAACTATATAGGTGGTTATTGAGAAGGAAACTGGGCGCTCCCGTGGTTTTGGATTTGTCACTTTTGATGAAAAGCAAGCGATGGAAAAGGCCATTAAGGCCATGAATGGTATTGATTTGGATGGTCGAAACATAACTGTTGATAGATCTTCTTCTAACCAAGGTTCAGGAAGAGATTACGATGACAATCGCTCACGTGACCGTAATCGAGGTCGTGATCATGATCGAGGACGTGATTTCGGAAGAGGACGTGGTGGTGGTGGTGGTGGTGGTGGTGGAGGAGGTGGTGGTGGAGAGTGCTTTAAGTGTGGAAAGCCTGGGCACTTTGCCAGGGAGTGTCCTAGTGATGGGGCTACTGGAGGAAGATATGGGGGCAGGGATGATAGATATGGGGGCAGTGGTGGTAGCCGAGGTGGTAGTCGTTATGGTCCTGATCGCAATGGAGATCGCTATAGTGGCCACAATAGGGATAATGGAGGTCGTGGAGGGGGTGATCGTTATGGTCGTGACCGTGCTGGGCCATATGACCGCCGAGGAGCCGGAGGTTACTGACACGGGTAATTTTGCAGCTTATCTTATATGAAATGTTCTGAGAATGTGTGTTTCGAATCTTCAATAGATTGTTGGTTACTGATGAGCTATTTTTCGCCTTTCACAGATGAAGATTTTGAGATCCTGTGGCTGATACTGCTGCAATACATGAAGTGTTCTCCTGAGATGTTGGTGATACAAGAACGTGTGATGTGTGAAACCTGGTGCTAAAATGTACTATGTTGTGTTCAAAAAGATGTTCTCCTGTTGTGTTTCACTGGGACCTTTTGCTTGTTTGAGTGCAAATTTGAATCTGATCTCCGTTTTGAATGCTATTATTGCTACTGTGGTTGTCTGCTTTCATGCCAAACTACCTAAATGCTGCTGAATTCTCATAACACAACGACAAATGCACGTAGCATGATGTTTACGGAGTTATTTTTCTATGGGAAATGAGGTCAAAAAAATTTAACGTGCTCTGTGTAATATGCTATACGCCTACCTTCTCTTCCAAACTACCCATAATGGTAAAATGGGTTTGGCAGGTAAACATTTCCCTTGTTTCTTATGTTTAATCTTATCTTACCTGTCAAAACTGTTCTCAATCGTAATATATACCATATTGATTTTGTTAAACATTTGACAGGCTGTCTGGTTTTTGAATGGCTGTTTTGGAAAGTTGATGATTGGCTTGCTTTTGCTAATTGGATCAAATTAAACATAAATAAAGTTGAAAAAATGCCTTTTGGGTTGCGCTAAGCCTGGTTCGAGTAGTTGCATCATTAGTAACATTTGTCTAATATGAGGGGTGGAATTTCTTTCTCATAAAATGAGGCCAGTTTCTGTAGATAATCTTCAAGACAGCAACTGCTGTCTCTTGCTTCGTTCCAGTTCTTTGTGGAGTTCTGTCTCGGAAAAAGATCACTGTTCTGTTTCTTTTGTCCTTTGCGTCGCTGAGATGTGAGATATATTTGTTTCAAGATGCAGCACCATCCGCTCCTCACTTAGCCTCTGGTTTATTGGAAAAGTTGAATTGTGGAGTAAGCTGGAATGAAAAAAATGAATATGTTCACTCCCCTGCCTCGTTTTTGTGTTTTTTCCCCAATTTTGGATATGGTGATCATTGAAGAACTTCTTGTTGCCCTTGGTTGTTACTGCCTGCTCAATGTCAAACTGCTGTCAGTTACTGCTATAGGCTTCAGTTAGCTCACTTTTCTGTTTGATGTCACCGAAAATCATCACTGTGGTGCTTGTGAATCGAGTGCAAACCCACCGGGTAAGGGGGTATCGTGTTGAACAAGTGAAACTACAGCCCCAGAAATTCTTTAAACTGCCCCCTGAAACTTGTTTCGCACCCCTCGAATAAATCCTGGTTCCAATCTATGATCATCTTCTCATTTCTTTTAATTTTGCATGCACTGAATGTCCTTTTGTCCGCTCAAAGTTTGTCTTTGGATTGTTCATACTACTATGTATCGCACAGATTCCAGCTGTAGAATACATTCTCAATGAATCCATGCCTGTTCCAATTGTCCGCCTACTTTGTAAAGTGGCGTTTCTATTTAATAGTGTATGTTTATCAAAAAGCAATTGGTTCCCTGATTCATATATTTCATACACTCTTTATATTTCATTTAGGCTGCATAAAAATTTCTGTAGCTTTGTTTTTAGCATAGCAGATTGTATGTCTTTACATATGTGATCAAAGAGAATATGCTACTTGCAAATGTTCTTTTTACATCATTTTACTTTGCAAATATGGAGTTAAACACAACACCTCAGTATAAAGAAGAAATTAATTATCAAACGGCATTATCCTATCCGTCAATAAATAAAAATATTATTATAAATGTCCGCTGATGATTAATTGGCCCGACAATTCAATTGGTCTTTTTCCATTTGTTCTTAAAAGTGGCATCTCCACTTCTGCACAAATTTCTGTCGAATGAATGCACGAACACATCTTATGCCGCCCTTTTATCCCTTCTTTTATCAATAAGTCAATAGATTTTATATATACTAGTTACTATGCACACGTGATGCGTGTGTGTATAATCTTTTTTTATTATTATCGATGAACTAAAGTGAAATTTGACAAATTATGGAGGGATTAAATTGATATTTGAATTGTTGAAATAAAAATAAAAGTGTGTGTTGAAATTAAAAAACAAAAAACAAAAGTGTTAATATCATATAAGGGTAAAATTGAAAAAAAAGTTGGTGTCCTCTCTAAGTAGTTCTTATCATGTCCCACACTTAATATATATATATATATATATATAAACCCAGTTAGAAACACCGGGATTTCTTAAAGCGTGATCCTTCCGATGTTTAAACGAGTACATGAAACTTAGATGAGTTCTCAAAATACTTGAATGAACTTTTAGATTTATTTTATATATGTGTTCAAAAAAAAGATTTATATATACATATATATATATATGTATTCATATATATATACATATATATATATATATATATATATGTATATATAATACAAAAAGAAACATGGGTGGAGTGAAAAAGGATCGAGTTGTCCTCTTCACAGTCCATTAATATTGTGCTTCTAATCTATACAAGTTGTATTGACTTTTCCTTTGACCTTTGATGTGTGGAAAACATGGATAAGTAGCTTTATTCAAAAGGTACATGCACACATATTGGTCCAAAAAATAATTAAAAACCCATTCATTATTGTTATTATTTTTCTAAAATGAATATTTTCCTTCTGAATATTCCTTTATCCATTCATATATATGTACAATTAAACAAAATATTTATTGTAGATTTAAAATTATAGCTTATATTAACAACTCATCTCAAATATATTATGATTCGATTATATATTTAATCATTGTGCTATGTGTGATCAACGAGAACAATAATTACTATCGATCGTTTCCAAGAAAAGAACACTAGGAAGTGGGAAAAAGTTTGGCTTTTTTCTTAATTAGTTCCTTCTTTTCCTCTTCAAATTTGATGTAAATCTTTATGACCAAGTAGGGATTGGCCCATGAAAGGCATGGCATGTCTTGTGCTATCATAATTGCTCTCAATTTGATTTTGTCTTCTCAATCCAAAATTCAAACATTAAAATCAGACTTGCCTTTGGTCACAATCAATGTGAATTTGCACCATTCACACTTGAACCCTATGATGTATCATCCATGTTATTTGATGATGATAAAAAAAAATTGTGTTTGGGGCGAATGATTACTATTGTTGGTGGTTATAACAAGTTTTATTAAGCAATGAAAATACATAATTGTGTTCTCTCTATGATCCTTGTTGCACAAAATAGAATAATAGTGATACAATGTTCAACCATGATTGATGGTGCACCAGCAAGTATCCCACGAATAACATTCCGTGAAGATGAACAAAGAATGTCAAAGAGCATCCAAGTTTTTCCGACGAAACCCCTCTTACTATCAAGTCAATCACCGGGGAAATACGTGCGGAAATGCTAAAACTTAACATCATGTTTAAGTTGGTGTTTTATTAAACAAGAATTATAATTTTGAAATATTAACAATGATATTCAAAAGTTTGATTGTTTGAGGTTATTTATGCTTTGATTTCTAAGAACTGTTGTATCGATCAAATGATCCAATATCTATCTGACCACAAAAAATTAGCCAAATTTTTTTGAAGCTGAGTAAGCATGACAGCTTCTCTGACATAATTTGTGTTGCCTATATATGAGACAAAGTAAATAAGCATGGTTTTACAAAGAATTTTTTTATGAAACTTGATTTCAAAGCATCTTATATATATTTATATATGTATAGGCATGTGCACTATTTGGCATTCACACTACCGATTAAAATAAGATTTGTTGGGAACAATTTCAACCTAGGAACTGCAAAAAGTGAAGTATCTGTCATATATTCACACAAACACATGTGTGTGTGTGTGTGTGTGTGTGTGTGTGTGTGTGTGTGTGTGTGTGTGTGTGTGTGATAAGAAGGATTCTTAGCTACAAAGAAAGGTAAATTAGGTGCATCTCCTGCTGCAGGTTGAATAAGATGTAAAAGAATTCAAATTGTTAATGCTGGGAATTTTTTTTCTTGTTTAAAAAGAAATTGTTATGATAAAAAGACAAGAAATAGAGGATGTAGTAAAATTTATTTCTCGTTTAGAAATTGGAAATTTTGACTATTTATGATGTAATTTAATGGTTAGATTGGACTTTTAGTCCATTGAAACCATCAAGTTTGGAGGGTCTTTGGTTTTATTGATGAAATGACTACTAAGAGTGGTCAATTTAACATATGAGATGTTTGGTCCCATAAGAATTTTACTAACTCTTGAACATGTTCATCATCACTTATCCACAAAGTTTTATTCAAACATTCGTATTGACAACGAATATAATGATCTCGATTATTTAATATAGTGATATGCACAAATAAGTAGTTTGGTTTTCAGTCTTATTTCATCGCAGTCCAGACGTGATATTGAAAATGATTGATTTCTCCAGTGTCACATTAACCAAAATAACAAAATTCAAACTTTGAAAATTTAATGAACCAAAACTCAATATTAAATAAGGTAATAAGAAAAAAGTTACTTTCCGAAACCATATCAAATGTCCCCACTCTTAGACTCAACATCTCATGTTTGATAAGTGTCATCATCTCCTATTCTAATTTATGGATAATTTTCTATTTATTAACTACTTGATTAATATGTTATATATATATATATATATATGTGTGTGTGTGTGTGTGTGTGTGCACACACATATATATACACACACACACATATATATGTGTATATATATATATATATATATACACATATATATGTGTGTGTGTGTGTGTGTGTGTGTGTGTGTGTGCACACACATATATATACACACACACACATATATATGTGTATATATATATATATATATATACACATATATATGTGTGTGTGTGTGTGTGTGTGTATATATGTGTGTGCACACACACACACACACACACACACACATATATATGTGTGTGTGTGTGTGTGTGTGCACACACATATATATACACACACACACATATATATATACACACACATATATATATATATATATAATCATATATCCTGAGATTTATTTGAAATTACCCCTAAAAACTTTGCACATATCTCAATTACACCTTCAACTAAAACCATTAGCTAGTAAACCAATTAAAGATCATCATTTTTGGAAAGTGAATTATGAACTCCCCACATTATATAATACTCTTTTGCACATACAGATAGTTGAAACAACAGTTTCCAGGTGTCTATAAGTTATGTTCCTTAAATTTAGGAGTAAATTGCATAATAGAGCAAAGTTTGGGGGTGAAGTGAGATTTCATGAAACTTGATTTCCCAAAGTTTCAAATGTTTGAGGATGGTTGCATCATCAATGACGCATGCTGACCTCATCATCCATTAATTAAAAGAAAAAGGGAAATATTTATTTATTTATTTTTCTTAGCTTTGTCACACAATAGAAGACAACTTCTAAATAGCCATCATAGTTGAAAAAAGATTGAAAATAAAAAACTTTAAATGTGTTCTTCACAACCCAACAACAAAAGCCCATGATGTAATTGGGCCCCACAAGCCCATATTTATAATTCCAATAACCCCTGCACGTGAGATTCTTCCCAACAAAATGATGAAATCAATTGTACAGACATTGAGAGGCCACACACATATCATTCATATTCAATATTTAGTCGTCTTCCTTCGTGTTCGTGTTCGTGTTCGTGTTCGAGTCAGTACAGTAGATAAACATGTGATCAATATCATGATCTTGTTTTTCCTTTATTTCGTTAGCCTCAAGATTTACAAATTATGTATCGAAAAGTCCATCGTCATAAAAAATTTATATATAAATATGCATGAAATGACCCTGACCTACAATATATCATTTAATCAGATTCAAAACTTGACATAGAGAGTATTTTCCTTCAGATGAACATCAAATACTACACTTGAATTAAATTGGTACAAACATTTGGTAACATAAAACATTAATATTTTGAGATTCTACAACATTTAGGTGGGGATTAACAAGGCCAAATTAATCTGGAAAGCTGATTTCATCCAGATCATCCAACGACAGGAAAACCTCATCTAAGCACGAGAGCTCCGTCCCGTCGTCGTCCTCCTCGTATACTCGGCACACGACCCATTTACTGTAATCCTACAACAAACACAAAAAGACCATCATCGAACTTCCAGAAACAATTTGAAAATACCAAAAAAGTTAATTTCTTACATTAATCTTGGAATTTCTCCTTGATCTTGATGCCCTATTGGAGGAAGCAGAATCAGAGAGCCTATATTCCTCCATCATCCAATTTGTTTTGACTCCCTGAGCCGGTTCCCCGAAGTAAAACGAGCAATATTTTTTCATGCCAACTTTAGAGCCCTCACTCGTGTATATTGGCTCTTCAACACCGAGTGACTGCCAATACCCGCTCCCGGTCACTCTTAGTTGTGTTCTTCTACTATAGAAGTACCACTTGTTTCCTTCCCCCATGGCTTTACCTATATGCACAATCCTTATAAAAATCATAACTCCGAATAATAAGAAAACGCTCGAATTTAATTTATACTAGCATATCGTGACACACCAAATAAAAGTTTTGAATAATTGGAAAAGAGGCCGCGGGACGAATGAGACCACGACGTTTTGCGACATGCATGCACCCAAGTATTGTGGAAGATTAAAAAAGAAAAAGTGTGAATATGAATTATTTACCATTTAAGTCCCATGGATCATAAGGATAGAGATCAAGATCAGGGATGATATCGGGATGGTAAGGCAAAAGCGCCGCCTTTCGTTGAAGGAAATGAACAACAAGCTCTTCATCCGTGGGGTAGAACCGAAATCCGGGTGGCAAGTTGCAGTTGAAGCTGCTATAATCTCCCATCAATCCCACAAAAGAACCAAGAAATCTTGATCACATGCAATATATGTATATATATAATCAATACAACTGGATGACCATAATATTTGAAGATCGAGTGTATATTATTATATACATGAAGATGGCTGATCGATGGATTAATTCATGATAACACATTGGTATTTATAGTGAGTGGAGGTGTGGGAGGAGGAGAGATGAATGAAGGGTTTGACGTGAAATGGAAGTTGTGAGCATTTGCTTTTGTGTTTTTGTATGCAATAATAAATAATTATATTATAATATTTTTTTGGGATTGGGTTCTTTTATAAAAATTGAAGCGTGGTGTGCTGCCTTTCTTTCCACTCGGGCGGCGGGTATAATAATATTAATTAACAAAGGGTTTGGATACTTTTCAAGTAACGGGATTTGTTGGAATTTTAGGGAAAACTTGGGGAAATTTCAATATTGCTAGTGCCCAAGATTTATTTGGATATAAGACTCCTTTAAGGTGTATTTGAAATTCTTTCGTAATGATTCAAAAAATCACTTGTTGGCATTTGAGATATGTTATCAAGTAGATTTACTTGAATAAACAAATGAATATATGTTAACATGAAATATTTGAAATCTTTAGGTTACGTTAAAATTCATTGATCCAAATACAACATCAGGTTGTTCTTGGATGTATGGATTTGATATGAAGGTTTCAAATATATTGATTTAAAACTTCTTGACTTGCTTGGTGAGACAAAGTTCAAATGAATTTCAAATTCATTACATATTAAGTTATGCAATTTCAATAGTAATAATTATAATGAATTGTAAATACACTCAAGATAGATGTGATTTGAAGTTCATTTTCAAATCAAATCTCTCCCTCCGATTCAAATTCATCAATCTCAGCACAACCTACATTGCTCAGAGTTACATCATTTTATTGAGGTACAGGATTTTCCCATTGGTTGTTTTTAAATTGAGCACGTAAATTTTAAAAGTTTGGTATGAAATATGAAATTATTGTATTTATGTACTTGAAAGTTTGAGTTGACGAGATAACTAGGGGAATTACCATGATTAAAGAGAAAGATGTTACTTATGTTGTCCTTGCCATAGATGTTTGGATCATACATGCATGGGCATACATGATGTTATGTATGTATGCATGCTTTATTTAAGTGTCATGATATGGGTTATCATCACACCTCGAGTTTATTTTATATCACTAATTCAATATTTTTTTTAATTAAAAATTTTGTGTAGAAAATTTAAATATTATACTTGAATTATAAATTTTAAAGAGCCCAAAAATATATTGATCCTATGTTGGAATTGGAAATGCTAATCTTTTGCAAATCCAAGAATGATGATTTGATATCGGGAGGGAAATACAATTTTGGTCAATATAAGTTTTCAAGTTGCAGTTTTAGTAATGTGAGTTGATATTTATTCTCTATTAGTCTTTTTTTTTAACGGATTAGTGACGTGTCTTTAGAAACGTCAACAATTTTTGGTGTCACGTCATCAATAATTTTCAGTGTCTTGTTAGCACTATGGTGAAAAAAAAACTAAAATTGCAACTTGAAAAACTTATGAGACGAGACTAAAAATGGAAAATGGTCGAGTTACGGGACCAAAATTGTAATTTTTTCGAGTTGTTGTAAATTTCAAGACTTGCAAATTTCAATCCATAACCATATCATATTTGAGTTTGAAACTTAGCATGATCCCCTTTCAACAGTTAAAAGAAATTTAAGATTTCAGGGCAATTTTTTACTTAAAACTTACAATTTAACCTTCCAAAATTTGCGAAAAATCAAGGATTAAATCTGTGGTTGTATAAAGAGAGGAGAGGGAATACGGCCAAAGGTTCTCACTAAAATGTAAACACTCATCTTTCATCCTATTGACCGCACATTCCAAGGAAATTTCTCACTTTTGGGTATAAATGTCCATTTCATGGCCAAACCAAATGTTTTTGGAATGAGTTTGTTCTTACTTTTTATTCGGTTTTGATGCATCAAATCATTACATTTAGCTTTGAACTCCATCATCATTGTACCTCTTCTGTTACTATTAATTTGTACTGATTTTACAGATTATGTATGCATAGGATGAGCCTTGAAAGAATATTCGAGTCGGTGGATTATGTGAGTGTTTGACTAATGATCTTGAGTATGATTCTTCTTTATAAATATCTTCTCGAACAAGCATGTCGTACATGACATGTCCAGTGCGATTTAGAGACCAAAAGCTCAATTTAAGAATCAAAATGAAAGTTTACCTACCAAATTATTTCAAAATTAGAAAAAGATATCTCGACGCCCATTTAGATTAGTATTGGCACCCATAGATATATATAGATGTCATAATATTTATTTATCATGAGACACATACTGAATGAAGGATGTGATTTGCGCCTAAAATTAGGTTTAAACTTTAAACTCGAAATTATTGTACTTTGGAAGCTCTAAAATCTTGTCATTTCCATCAAATGATTTGTAAGAAAACAAAGATGCCCAAACGACAAACCATATATAGATTAGTTAACCCAATCGTTTATCATTATTTAAAAATCTTACATAAAGTTGTTTTCTTAAAAATATTATTTGAAAATTTGCATTTTTTTTGTCTAATATATTTATTTTTTTGTGATTTCGGTGTTCTATGTCATCAAATTTCAATCTTACTCTTGTATTATTCAATTTTTGGCAATTTTAGTCTTGACAAGAAAAGATAACTAAATACGGAAGACCTTCCCCTTAGGGATCCTCTTTTTTCACCAAGTGTCCGATGCAATATTACACACGTTAGCATCTATCAATAAAAAAAACAGATTAAAACTAAATTTGACAACATAGATGATCAATATTATAGAGAAACAAACATATATAAGACTAAAAATACAATTTTCCTAGATAAATATTTAAATTTTAGAATTAGAATTTCTTTAATTTTCGGGGCTTTGCGACGCTAATTTCTTCTACTATAATTTGTGAAGACTTTTGAGGCTAGTGACCCTATCTATATACGAAATTGTTGGTTCAAATTATTGTTTTATCTAATTATATATCTTTTCTTTATCTTGTTTCTCATTAATGAACTTTAACAAACTATTATGTTGGAAAATATAGAGGGTTGAACTACAAGTAATATGATTTAATTTAGTAATTGTTTGAATAACATAAATCATTGCATCCGAAGACTTCATCAGTTTCGTATATTACTTTGTGTATGTGTGGACACTTTGTAAATGGGAACTCACTTTCTAACTTTTAGTGGCAAAATAAATTATCTTTATCATTTTGGCGCATTAATCATTATTCGAGCTCACCCCTTTTTGCCTAACTTACTCGGTTTTCATGGAATAAAAGCTTTGGTTAAATAAGGGAAAATTATGAATTAAAAGCAATCCATTCAATGAATTAAAACTTAGCATTTTTTTTTGGCAAAACTCTTAACACATCTCGAGCTCGAACTCGAACTCGAACTCGAAATCGAATAAAAGCTTTTGAAGGGCTATAATCTAGATGTACTTATTTTTAAACTTTCAAATAAAAGAAATATAGATGAGAGTTAATCGAATAATCGGACACAAATATTCCTAGTGAGATTGAAGGATTTTGGAATCTACGAAACAAATGATATGTTCTCACTATATGAGGTGAACAAAATCTTTCTATGCAGGAAAAATGTGGGCCCAAGTTTTTAATGTTGGGCTTTTCATGGGCTTCAAATATCTTGTAAAGCCTCATTTGATTCAACATTGGGCTATTGTGGTTCTCTAAATTGATAGGGTGAAGAATCAATCTATAATTGTACCATCCAACCTCCTCAATCTTCAAAATTTTACATTCAAAAACTCAATTGAAAGCCAACTTACTGATACGGACTCGATTTGAAATTAACTTCAATTTTGTTCATTCAAGCGAGTCGAATTTGAAATCCAACATCTCAGATCTGTCAATTCAAATGTAGTCTCAATTAATTCTCTACAAGTACAGAATTGGTTACCTTTATGGAATCACAAACAAATAACGAATCATACTATGAAATTAAAACAATACATGCAACAAAAGCAACAAAAAACTTGTTCACATTCTTGGACAACAACATTTCACGATCAAGAATTCTTGTGCTGTCCCTAGTCGATTTACATTGAAATTTATTAAACATTCAATTGGAATTAACAATACAATGTCCGAGGTGTTGTAGACAAGTTCCACCGCAAGAACTTCATAATTTACACATTATACAAAGATCACAATTGAATGTAATAAATAGTGGAACCAATTCAAATCTCGTCAACAGCATTATTAAGATTTCCCCCTAACAAGGACAAGAGTCCACCACCATGAACTCTACCCTCAGGAACCACAAAATCCAAGCTCTTTCTTGCATCCTCGTCTACTCGCTTCTTCGAACCCAATGGTCCTGAGTAACAGGACATGGTCTTCATGGACAAAGGAACCAAAACCTGAGGTGGGATCAGCTCCTGCCGTTTTCTTGGCCTTTCCGAGGAGTCGATAGAATCAGATATCATGCTCATGCCCGATGAAGAACATGTGTTTTCGAAGCTGCTCCTAGCAGTAGAAGAAGAGGGTGGTACTAAACCATGGAACAGCCCCGGTCCGATCATTCCACCTTTGCTCGTTTCTCGACCAAGAACCAAACTACTATGTGCTGCACATAGCCCACTCTTCCCCCTAGCAAACTTCTCGCACTTTCCCTCGGCCCAGTTGCACCTCTTTCCGCCACCATGTGCCTTGCATAAGTCTGTGCTTCCTTGAGCACTCTTATCACAGTTCTCAAATTTGCATCGCTTCCCACCTCCGTGTTTGACACAACTATCTGTTTTCCCACGAGCGCTTTTAGTACATCCTGCGACAGCACACCTCTTTCCCCCGCCATGAGCAACACAGAAATTTGTGCCACCATGAACGCTTTTCGGGCATATCCCTCCGCCATCAAATAGGCAACGCTTCCCCCCACCATGCCCTTTGCAGAGAGGAGTGCTCCCCTCTGCACCTTTGTTGCATCTGGCAAATATGCATCGTTTCCCTCCACCATGTGCTTTACAGAATATGGTGCTTCCCTGAGCACCCTTAGCACAGGCGAGAAACTGGCACCGACGTCCCCCACCATGAGAGATGCACAGACCAATCTGCCCCTCAGCGCTACGGAGGCACCCGTCAACCTTACACCTCTTTCCACCACCATGTTTGATGCAGAGACCGGACTTGCCACGTGCTGCTTTGGTACAGCCTTCTGCAAATCCACAACGTTTGCCCCCACCATGTGCTATGCAGTGATCCGTCTTTCCCTCGGCACTTTTAGTGCATCCTAGATGCTGGCACCGATTCCCTCCTCCATGAGCTTTGCAACAGGCAGTACGACTCTCAGCACCTTTATCGCATCCGAGCTTCTGGCATCTCTGGCCCCCTCCATGGCCAATACACAGACCCGTTGCTCCTCGTGATCCTTTCATACATCCAGAAAACTTGCATCGTTTTGTGTTGCTCCCTCGGTGATCTGAAGAAATTGCAGCACTTCCAGGTTCGGTTACTACACTCATGGTGTAATTTGAGATAGATGAGTGTTCGGAACTAAGCTGCGAAAGTTGTATATTGGATTTCACACCGATTTCAAGAAACTTATTCTGGGTCAACAAAATCTCGGAGGCTTCCATCCTCGGTGCCAAAATAAGTCTCCTCATGTATCCACCCGATTTCTTAGCTGATGTAGAACCCTCATCATCTACAGGGGCAGCAAGTCTACAACCATCTGTAGAAATTTGATCTGGAAGACGAGTTGAATGAAAAGGACTTTGAGTGGAAGCTGAAAACTCGAGTACATTGGAAACCACATCCGTGCCACCAGACAGTCCTAACTTTAAAATCAAGTCACGTTGAGATGATAGTTCTTGATTGAACATGTTTACAATTTCTTTGGCTTTATTATGCACAGAAGGTGAATACTCATTCAAATATACACTCGGGGTTGGTCCTAGTCCAAGGAATAATTTGCACCCATCATCTGGAGCATTCGTGCAATTTCCTCCACCACCACTATTACTTGGAATGCCTCCAACTGTGGCAGTTTCACGAACACTATAGCTAAAGCCATCCAATCGTAGAGTGGTATCCCCGACCTTACCATTCTTAGCGAAATCGCCACTAAAAGTAGAATACATGTTCTTTTTTAGAATAACTTAAACCTATACTATATATGTGAAGGAATGAAGGGCCAGCCGGTTCGATGAAGGCCACTAGATTCTAAAAGGAAAATCCATAAATTAAAATGAAAAAAAACAAGAGAAATAAATTGAAACAAACTACCTCCGCCGCTCACAAAACCAGATGTATCCGACCTATCCATTCAATTAATTTCTTAGGAGCAGCACTGGACTTATTAAGAGAACTGGATACCGGTTCTTAAAGAGAAAAGTAGTTTAACTTCAACCCAAGCAGGCGTTCCAATTTGTGCCATCATGTACAGAGTCCTTAAGAGTCAATCACCTATTATAATAAAACGAAAAGGTTTACTCCAGGAACTTATGAATAAGAATAAATGAATAGCATGGTTTAAAGTACAATAAACAGTTGCCATGAAGTAATGCAAAATTACAAGGGTAAGTATTAAAAACAGCTGCAGCTTGATAGGAATACCCTTTACCGAGTGTGTACCACTCACACACACACACACACACACAGAGAGTACATGTCAAAACAGATTATTATAGGTCAGTAATAATATTCTGAATGGGAAGATAGCCAGTGACTATGGAGTATTGTATCTTTAGTCTTTACCTTGTTTTAGCCATAAACTATAGAGATGCCGAAGCAGTGCACAGGTCTGTAGTCGAAAAAAAGTAACTAAAAACTCCCCTAAATGGCTTAAAAAACATCACAATAAACGAATTCAAGCGACGGATCTGCATGACTGGCCAGTCAAAATTGGAAGAGTTCGAACATATTTTCAGGTCAATTCTAACATGAAAAACCACTTCAAGAATTCCTATAGCTCAAATTTGGAAAAAAGGGTGGCGTGAATTCTAACTCCTCCTTCCCACAATAGTTTCTAAAGTTAATCTTACAACGAGGGTTTAATACATAGTATTGCTCTTCCTAGTGGAGAAGAAAATGGAAAGTGTTTACATTTGAAAAACTGAGGTTTGTGATTCTGAGCTGAACACAAGAAACAGGCCTTTGAATAGATTGTCTTGCGGCTTGCCTAAAGTCAAGTGGAGTAGATAGGATTGAAAACCCGCCGATTCACCGTCCATTCAGACAAGCTACAAGCTAATCTAATCATGGGTTTCCCATGTTTCTATTTGACACCTTGGCCTACCATACCAGTAAAACTACATGGCAGTAAGAGAATCAAGCAAAAACCACGAGTTGACTTAAATCGAACTGAGAAGACCAGTTTGAGGACTTTGCTTTCACAATATTAAATCTGAGATCTGAAGATTTACCACACCAAATTTAATAAAATGAAAAAATATAACAGCTATACTACATGTTTAAGAGTTTAACTCACGAAAAGCAACCATAGACACAACTGCTTCTGAAATACATGACAAAGCACAAAATACATAAATCTGTGTGTTTTTGCTGGTTTGAAAACAAAGAAAATAAAATACAACCAAGTCAATTGACCAATTAAACAATTCAGCGATCCAAGAATTTATCTCAGCTCTTTCAATTCCTAAATCATCAACAGCCAAGAGAACATAGGACTAGCTTCCCGTGAACCAAAGCAGAAAAAAAATAATCATAAAAGAACACCATAAAATTATATAAACTAGTTCTCGTAAATCAACCCCCCCTTCCCCCCCCCCCCCCAAAAAAAAAAAAAAAAAAAAAAAAAACCCACATACAAGTTACTGCACAAACTCGGTTTCAGCTCAGATAAACAAATTCACAGCCCTTCAAAACAGAAAATTATGCAAGCGAAAAAAGAAAATAAAATTACCCTTTCAGCAAAAGATGGAAACTTTCTCGATCCATCGCGGGACCCCGGTAGTTTTAATCTAGTGTGGATGCATAAAATGATGATAAAATGGAAATAACAAATATTGATAGAGAATATATACAGCGAGTGGATTCTGAAGTAGCGCGTTGAGAAAAGAGAGAGCTCCGTCAAGTCTTAAATATCGATCGCTAACCAATCAAATAAATACTATATTTTTAATTTATTTATAAAATCAAATAATTTTAATAATGACATCAGCGAAACAACTGTTTTATTTGGAGGTTTTAGGTTGCTAAAACGTACTTTTTGGTGAAAGGGAAAGGCCATTTGTCTGACGAATATGCCCCCGAGATACGTGAGCACGATGGAGTGAGGATGAGGGTAGTGAGGACTTTTCATCAGTTGATTGGATCAATTATGGTTGTCTGGGTTCAGGGAAATTTGTGGTGATTATGGAGTTGTCGCCCATAGCAATAGATCATGTTTGGGTTGGTGGTTTTCGGATTCTGGTCAGATCGAGTTAGATCTGATAGCTGATCCGGAAAAAATGATCGGGTTGGGTTGGGTTGACTCGAGTTGACCCGAAAATTTGAAATTTTTTTTAAAAAAATATAATTAATAAATATTGCCTACATTTTTACATATTTTATGTCTGAAAAAAATATTTATTGTATATTTATATCATAAATTTTTATAATTTAATATTTATTTTGAATATTTTTTATTTTCTAAGCAATTGTTTATATGATTTAGTAAATATATTTTATTTTTTTACAATTAAACTTTCAAATTTAAATCATATATATGAGGGAGATATTGTTATTATGTGTTTAAATTAAAATATTATTTTTTTTTGAATTTTCTTTTAAAAAAATTTTAAAAAAATCGAAATCGGGTTGAACGGGTTGATTCAAGTTCGGGTTCAGGTGGAGTGTTTTCGAGTTGACTCGGGTTCGGGTTGGGCAATTTTTGACTTATACTATTGCTCAACCCGACACAACCCACCCGAATTGACACTCTTATCTAAAGTTCTCAAGGAATTCAATATTTCATCTATATTTTTAATAACTCTACGTAATTCATTAAATATAAACGTTAACAACTACAAAATGTCAAAAATTATCTTTGATCTCATTTAAAAACGAGCAGTTTTAGCAAATCATGTGAATTTTAATTAGTTCAGTTGACGATTATAACCATGACCATCACCAAAACGTCGTAAATGAATTTGTATCGACTGTTTTGATGTCGTTTTAAAAATGTTTCGTTGCTATTGACACTAAGACAGTTCAAAATTTTACTACATAAACAATCTTACTTATATTTTTCATTAGAACTTAAATTATAAGGGATGAATTGTTATATTCGAATTATAAAATAAAATCATATAGTAATATATTGAATTGGAATAAATTGACATGTGAAGCTAATAATGTCAACTTAAAATGTGATTACGTGAAGAATAGATTTTAAACCACGTTGGTAATAGGACAAAAGAGCTGGCGCTGGTAACCATGCAGGGACACGTGCCGGAATGAGACAGGTCGTTTTAGACGAATATGATTGGCTGAAAAATCAGAGAAAATTAATAGTGTGTGACGCCAAAACAGCGTAATGGGCCCTGTCAGGGTCTTTGGTTACAACGCAGGCAACTTGGTTAATTTGACTTCGCCCCTCAAACCTATCGTATTTTTCATTTATATCCTATTATGAGCACAAAATTCGAATTTAACCATCAAACTCGATTGAATAAAATTAGTATTTTAGAAAATAATAAATATGAAAATTGGACTATATTTGAAACTAATACAAAAATGGAATATTTATGTTTGTAAATCAACCATGAACACTTATGTGAGTATTAATGAAATTACACTCACTTATTAAATGTACAAATTTTTTATATTTTATCACATTTAATATATGACTATCATTATGGTCACTGTTTGGTACAATTTGGTTCGCTATATTTTTTATCCACATTTTTATCTAATCTAATGTTATGTTTGGTGCACCATATTATTTATCCATCGACCAATCATTTATCTTAAATCAATCAAATTATCAATCATTTATCTCACATTAATCAAATCATTAAATTGAAATTACAATATCACTCTTAACAAATAATATTATAAATATTTTATTAATATTTTCAAGAAGACAAAACGATAATATCGCATTATCTCAAATTTAATCAAATTAATCAATCAAATCAAATATTATATTAACTATCATTTATATATTTTATTATTAAAAAGTATTACTTATCTCCGTGTTATTCCATCGTATATAAAATTCAGGAATATGTCTCTTGTGAGACGGTCTCACGAATATTTATCTGTGAGACAGGTCAACTTTACCGATAATCACAATAAAAAGTAATACTCTTAGCATAAAAAGTAATATTTTTTCATGGATGACCCAAATAAGATATCTGTCTCACAAAATACGATCTGTCTCACACAAATTTTTGCCATAATTTAGTCAATATCATTCGAAACGTGGCTCCGCACATTAAAACGGTCAACTCTCCATCCTTGTTTAGCTCCATCGATTGCCAACTATTTTTCTTCAAAATTATTGGCAATACTTTTCTCTTATTTTGACATGTAATAATTAAATCAACTTTATTAACCTTTCGCCGCGACAAAGGAACAACGTCGAGCCCTTTAATAAATCCACAGCCTAAATTAGTTGTTACTTAATATTATCTTTAGTTTTTTATTTTTTAAAAACATTATCGTTTTCAGAATTTCGTCTTTGTTACACAACACTCTGCAATATAATGTATTAATGCAAAATCAATTCACCGTCATATTAAGGCATTGTCTTAAATATTTGACTCAAACTCTATGAGATTGCGTTTGTATTGATGGATTTCAAAATTCATGAATTTCGATTAATTTTATTGTTTATAATTAAATAATATATCAAATATTAAATTCACAATTTAATTTTTAAAATATTAGTAATACAAAATAAAATAAATATCAAATGACACTATTATTAGGTAAACTTGAAATACATCTTAATTAACATGAAATACTATATAAATACGTGAGATGTGAATTTTATGGTCTTATTTCTATAAAACAACAAAAATGCATTTGAACTTTATAGATCTAGAATTCATCGGTCCAAGCACAAAAATTTAGAGTTATAAATCATTATGTTAGCATTAGATTTCACATTTATTTTTGGAGAAGGAGTAGGAGAAATTTCGCCTTTTGGTGCTTAAACTCTTACATAAAGTTCTTGTTTCGACAATTCAAAAGTTGGAGAAGAACCCAATTAGTTCTCCGGATGAAAAAAACATTTCTAAAAAAAATATGCATTTGTGAATCAATAGTGGAAAATACAAATAGAGATGACCTAACTGTAATTGAATATTATCTTAATATTCCTGTGACGTAACCAAGTGGATGGATATTAATGCACCCAACAAGGCAACTGAATATTCAAGAAGATACAATTAAGAGACACGATGGATTAATAATTTTATATTGAATTTGGTATTATCTTATGTAAATGACCTGTCCTTATCTTGCCAAATCCTTTGATTAATGACATTTTTTTTTTCGTTTTTGGAGCTAATGTAGAAAAAACAATATAAAACTTAAAAATATCTTGTTTCTTTTTAGGAAAAACTAGAAATTTATTTTTAATACTTGATTTACGAGAAATCAACTAGTTAAGCACATATATATAATATATACATATGTGTGTGTGCGCGCGCCACACGAATACCTAAAGTATGAGAAGCCATTTACATGTCTTTTGTTTTAATGTGTTCTTTCGATTCACTTTGTTTTATGTTATTATAATCGAATGGATGATAGTTATTGTAAAACTGATTAAAAATAAGATGATATTTATGAATATACATGTAATAAAAAAATCATAATCATATGTTGGGATAAAAAAAAATCTTGATGCCTAATAATAAAGATTGGTAACACTTTTGTTGGTTACCATAGTTTTGTTTAAATTATAACAGATGAACTTCCAAAACAAGAAAGTCAAGCTATTTTGTGGAAACTTTTTATTGGGAAAGGAATTGTCTTTTTCAATTAAAATTATTTAGGATCTAAAGTGACGCCATATTTGTCCACTTGGCAATGCCAATGGTCCTAGTTCGAGGCTATGGAATCTTAATTTTTTAAAACCAAAATACTTATTATTGATGAAGAAATCAAAATACTTTTTTTTTTTTTTTTTACGAAGAACACATAGTCTTGGATGCATGTTGTGTATAAACTCTTGGATTTTTAATGCATTCGCATGTAAATCATGTTATCTTGATAAATTATATTAGACAAATTCAGTGCGACAAAGTTCGTCTGTGAAAATGTTTGTCAATGAATGTCACACTCATTTATGCCACCAATTAAGCATGCATGGGCTACTACTAGTACATAAGCATAACAATCTGATAGCATTTTTGATGCAAAATTTCAATTCAATTTCATATCAAGTTATGTAATGATAATAATAATCAAGGTAGATTTCAAATATGTTTAAGATGATGTCGTTTGAAATGCATCGTTCAAATCCTCGACCCAAATCAAATCCATCAATCATAACGTAACCTAAGAGCCAAAACTAAACCAATGTTGAGATCAAGGAGGATTGCATTTGATTTAGCACCAAATGGAGAAAAAAGGAAAATTGAAGACAAAAAATCTTAGTCTTCCTTTCACAATTTTGACTACACAATTTGGCGTTCAAATAAATAGACGTCAGAAAAAATCGTGTTCATTTAATAATGATAACAATTTCTTCCTCTATTCATTCTTTTGTTGCTTCTCTCCTTTCCATTCTTTGGTAGGAAAAGAGATAATTATAAAGATGCAAATAATTAACCAAACATGAGGATTGTTTCTTCAAATCCTCACATTCAATGTGTGTGTCAAGTTTCCAACGTGAAGCACATGATGCCCCAGCGCCACCTTTCGATTGCCGTTTTCATCCACCAGGCTCAAATGCTTGCAAACATCGACGTTGAATCGAACCAACTCTTCCCCCTGTGGTGTCAAATGCAGCTTTTCAAAGTCTAGTAAGTGTTTCTGAGGTGAATTGTGAACTTCTGGAGGGGTCGAAAACAAGAAAACGGTGTGGCTTCCGCTCATTTTTCCTGTGTTTTTTACTCTCACGTGAATGTCGAATGCTACATTCTTGCAAGTGTCTTCCACCGCATTGATGGACTTGCATGTGGATGAATGACACTCGTGATCTTCTTGCAATTGCACGGAAATGAGCTGTGGAGCTTTCACTAAGCTGTGAGAGAATTGAGAGTAACTTAGACCGTCCCCGAATGAGAAAACCGCGTCGCCCTTGTAGAAACGATATGTTCTACCGGGGTATCCGGTCTCGGGGTCCGGTCTCATGTTCATGTTTGTCATGTTAACTTGGTCTACGTATGATTGCGGGTACCAAGTCATTGGTAGTTTACCTCCTGCAGCACCACAAGTGAAACTTTTTTTCAGTTTTTGTTTGAATTTGGACTAAAGATTCAGAGTATTTATATATCTTAAAACTTCAAGAAAAGGTACCTGGATTATATAATCCGAAGATCACATCTGCGATTGCTGCTCCTCCGGCTTCTCCTGGGAAACCTACCCAAAGAATGCTCGTAATATTAGGATTATCTTTCGCAAACTGCACATCCACACCTCCACCGGTCATTAAGACTAGAATCACAGGTCCTTTCGATACTTCTGCAACCGAGTTTATCAAAAGTTGCTGCTGCCCTGGAAGAGTAATGTCAACTCTATCGAGACTTTCTGCCTCAATAGATTGATCCGTGCCCATCACCAAAACAACAGCATCAGCCGTTGATGCTACTTTCTTGGCGGCGTCTACTTGAGCAGTAGCACACTTCACATCTGCACAACCAGGCTGATACACTGTTGCAACCAAGGCTGCAAGACCCTTCAGTGGACTTGTGTACTTGCACGGAGAGCCTGACAACAGTAGTAAGCTAGCTTAAATGTCGAAAAACAAGAAAATCGAGTTTGTGAATGTGTACCTTCGTAATTTCCGAGCATGGTGTGAGTTGCATTAGAGTTAGGACCAATTACTGCCAAGTTCTGGATGGAAGTGGCAGATAAGGGCAACGACCCCTTCGTGTTCTTGAGCAAAACGATCCCTTGTCGCGCAACTTCACGTGCAAGTTCTTGGTTCGCCTCAGTACAGACGTCCTTTGGACCAAGATTTCCATATATCTGTTTACTAGGATCACCATCGAAGAATCCTAATCTCATCATTGTCGCAAAATTGTTAGACATGGCTCTGTCGATCACTGTCTCGTCAAGTAGTCCCTTAGTTACCGCACCTAGTGCGAAACTGCTCAAGAAATCTCCACAGTTAAGATCTACGCCTGCACGAAAAATGATGTTCACGTGTTTTGTATCCAAACTAATAAAAAAAATAACAACATTTTCACTCTGTTACACAAAACAGACCTGAGTTCACGGACAAAGCAGCTGTTTCTTCTGGTGTTTTGGTGTACTTTTGAGTATAAAACATCTCATTCAAAGAATCACAATCTGTAACAATGTACCTGCAGAAACCAAAATGTTAGAAACAGGGAAAGTTGTCGACTTAATGAAAAAAATCAACTACTGCGTACCCATTCAGGTTCCATTGGCCTCGAATCACGCCAGCTAACAGATCAGGATCACCACAAGTTGGCTTGCCATTAACTTGATTATAGGAACACATCACACTTGCAACATTTCCATCAAGAACGCAGCTCTTGAACGGGGGCTGGAACGTATCATCCATATCTTGCTTGGTCACCTAGAAACAAAGAACCTCAAATGATTAACAGCCCAAAAAAATATCCAATAGAAAACGAAGATTCAAATATAATATAAATTAATACCACAGCATCAAAATTGTATCTTTTGAACCCTTTCCAATTATCAAGATCATAAGCTGTGTAGTGTTTACAGCAAGCAGCAACTTTGAGTCTTTCTTTATCACCATCATCTCTTTGCTGCAGACCTCGAACATATCCTGCTCCATATCTACTCGAAAGTACAGGGTCTTCTCCCGGGGTTTCTTGGCCCCGTCCCCATCTGGGGTCCCGGAAAATGTTGATGTTTGGGGACCAAAACGTCAATCCGGCTAATCCAACGTTGTACATCGCTCTTGCCTCAGTTGAGACCACCTATAAGCATCAAGATTTTCAAGGACTTGCATTAAATTCTTCTCAAATATTCAATATTTAGTCAGAAATTTAAAATAATTTCATACATCAAAATTAGACTTTACATCGATCGTAATACGTCGCAAAGAACTATTATTCCGCTGTATGTGCTGCTTGTCCAGGAATTCACAATTTTTTCAATGACTCCACGTATCGGTCATTCATGAAAAAATATTAATTTTTATGCTAAGAATATTATTTTTTATTATGAATATCGATACGATTGACACGTCTCACAGATAAAGATTAGTGACACCGTCTCAGTATCTCTCAAGAGACCTAATTTAATTATTAAATACACCATTGGATATTGCGTGAAATGAGATTTTCCCTAAACTAAGTAACTCGATATGCCGTTAAGAAGTCTAAATCAGACCTAAAAAATATCCTATCGGTGAGATTCTCTCTATAAATTAAAATATCGTCATATGCCCTATAAGTTAAAAGGGTTTGGAACTAAGGATACAAACCAATCGAATTCGACTCAAACTCAAAGCTAAAAAAATTGAACTTTTTGGTTCCAACTTGGTTAAAAATGTTCCATCTCGTGAAATATATAGACTCCAGTTTGAGCCTAATGTATTTGAGAAAAAAAAAATCGTAACAATCTTAAAGCGGCTCAATTTTATGAGCACCGCTGAAATGATACTCATCTATTGAATGTGCAATTTTGATATTATATATATATATGCGTAGAATGGTAGGTTTGAGGTTTCATGAGTATAAGAGATGATATAACATTGCAAGATCCTGAAAATTTTGATTTTCTTAATCAGCATGACAACGTCTATGACACGAAATCATGGTACAAATTCATCAACAACAATACAAAATACAACTCTTGCCGTCTGAATTTGCTTAACCAATGCACAAAATAAAAGATTAAAGGAAAATAAATAATGGGATGGTGACAGCATATACTTATAAAACTCAAGAAAATTATGTGCATATCTAAACAAAAAGCAATATGTATAATTAATATCATTAAAAAAAATTAGATTTCCCGTGAAAATTCAATTAAGATGAACAACTGGACTCCATTAAAAGTATTTTATTCTTTGAAGAAAGATAATGGATATACATACACTCGAAAGCAACTCGATTTCCAGTGTCCACATTGATCACTCAAGCATAAATTCAGCCAACCACTTCCATTAAATTGAGCATTTAGAAACTTTTTTGCAGTGGACAAAAACGATATTAATGCTGGACTAAACTCCATCTCTGGTTTCCAAAATTTAAAAAATTCTGACGAAATAGTAAAAGAAACCGACAAGATTTCAGTGAAATCCACCTCGAAAACAAATACTCTCCACCTCCCAAATATAAATATTATGTTTCTTTTTTCGTGTTCTTTTAAATCCGCCGAGAGAAATGGTTCTTTTTGTAAGGGAATCTTGAAAAGACACCGAAAAAAATGGAAATAATCTCTTTACTAGAAGAGAAGTGATGAAAAGCAATGAAGCATTACAGACATTTACCTTTCCAATGGTTTCAAAGAGGGATTCATTGAATGTTGCAGCAGTGAGGAGGACCTGAGGGAAGCTGGTGGCACCAGGAACCAGGCCCGAGAACTTGGTTCCCGGTCCGACGTAGGAAACTCCATGTAAAGCCTCGGACCACCACTGGTAATTCGGGATTCCAAGCCTGCTGACACCCTTTGCACCATTCACTAGCCACCCGATTTTCTCCTGCAATGTCAGCCTGCTCACCAGGTCACTCACTCGGGTTTTGATATCCAATGACGAATCACAGAAGCTGAAATTCTTCAGCCCCGGATTGCTCGAAACATCGCAGGCGAAGACGGGTTTATTCTGGCCCGAAATTAGCCTTGAATTTGACAGAATGATGCAAAATACGTAGAAACCGAGAGAAAAAACGTGTCTTGCAGGGGCCATCGAGTTGGTATGACCCCGCTGCAAAAGAATAGAGAAGGGGTGGTTCTATTCTAAGAATTTAGAAGCAAAAACAAGTGCGTAGAAATCTTGAAAAGGTGGGATTTATAAGGATTAATGCAAGATAATGCGCGTTGTATTTTAGCTACCCGTGAGGGATGAATGCCGTATAATCAATCTCTGGGCCCATTAATTGTCACTTTGTTTTACACCAGAGAATCTTGCTTGTATTTAAATATACATTCAAGCTTTGTGGAAAAGGACTCGCAGTCGGTGCAGTGAAAAATCCCTCCTTTATGCATACGTTTCTTCGTGTATTTCAGTAGTTTATGTTGAACAAGAAGTTTTCCATGATAAAAAATGATTGCGAAAGGGAAATGGGATTTGTATGCGTTGAGCATTATCTTCTTTACTCTTCATTAAAGGTGGATTAAGTTTTCTCTTTCGGAGAGACTGCGGAATGCTTACGTTTGTTTCTTTTATTCTCACTTTCCAAACCCGATGAAAATGGGATGGTAGTGTTCGGTTGTTATAATCGAGTCTCGAACATCATATCGCGTTTCGTTTTTGAAATGTTGTGTTCTTATCTTAAAGCTGTCCAATTATTATATGACAAAAACTTGCGTGAGACGATCTTAAGGGTCGTATTTTGTGATACGGATCTTTTATTTAGTCATCCATGAAAAATTATTACTTTTTATGCTAATAGTATTACTTTTTATTGTGAATATCGATATTGTTGACCCGTCTCACAGATAAATATTCGTGACACCGTCTCTCAAGAGACCTACTCTTGTTATATTTTTCATCTTATTCAAGTTCTTCAAAACATGGAGAGGAGGCAGGTTTTCTTTATTTAAAAAAATTAATAAATAAAGTATCTAATTTTTATGCATATATTTTTTCCCCAAAAATACAAAAGTCTATATTAAATTTATAATATAAGCGCACAAATTTAATTCCTAGACCAACCTCTACTCAAGCTAAAGAGTTTATTTGGTATTCAATAATATCCAATGCCTAACCCATATGCACAATGTGGGGATGTATTTCGAGAAAAAATAATAATTAAATCTCTCTTCACAATATATTGAATTACCCTTTTTCATAATACAAAAACTTATGTGAGACGATATCATGTGTCAATTTTGTTAAACGGATATTCAATATAGGTCACCCACGAAAAAATATTACTTTTTATGTCAAATATATTAATTTTTATTGTAAACATGGACATGATTGATCCGTCTCACGAATAAAGATCCGTGAGACCGTCTTATGAAGACCTACTCTTTTCATAAAATTTAAGCATACTTTGTCTGAAAAAATAATTAACACAAATTATTATAAAAATTAATCAAACGCGGAGACAAATTTCTTACAAATTGATACGAGAGCTGCATTGTTACCATCACAATAAGATAACAATGTCTTTCTTAAACTAAATCTAAGTGATAAAATGAATTTATCTATTTATAAAAAAAAATTACTCTTTATGTCGATGACAAATAAGTTAGACGATACTTAAAAATTGAGTTATTTGCATTCACCTTCTTTGTACTTTTTGTTTTTGACATGGGATTTCTTTTATCAAGTGCTAAAATTATAACATATTAAAAGAGTTAAATATCAATACATAAACTAAGGGAAATGAATGCAAACTACTATTTGAAAATTAGATAGATATTTGGGATTGGGATATAATCATCATAAGTAAATAAAAAATATTTTTTTTATTTTTACAATAAATTATTTGTAAATAGTATTTAATTACTATAATATCTAATTAAATGAATCCGTGTGTTTATATTTAAATACATAGGAATTTATTTAGTATGTAAATATGTGATTAATTTATAAAATAATTGTTAAGGAATATTGGAATTTTGTTTTCCTTTTCTTTTAGTTATTTGTTAATATAATGTTATTTGGTCTGTCAAACCAATTTTTTTTTTGCTGAACAAGAGGTTCGGTTATGGGCGCAAGGAATTTGGGTAACCCGTGATTGGCGGTGACTGACCATTCGGTGACTTTTTGGACTCTCAACCATCCTCCTTTCATTTCATTTAGGGCTGTTTATTTGGGTGAGTTGGATCAGATTGAACATTAATATTATTCAAAAATTACCGAACTCGAGTCAACCTCAGTGGAGGAGCCACATGCACAGCCCGAGTGGCCCGATTTTTTTAAAAAATTTATATGTAAATTTTGTAATTTGGAATAATATGGTATTAGCCTGGGTATATCAATTTAAAATAGTAAAAGATTCGAGTTTAAAATTTTAACCCGGATAAAGTCATATTTCTGACTCCGCTACTGAGATCAACCCGAAATGAAGTTAAAAAATAATTATATATTTCTCTTTAATTTATAACTAATCTTTTTAAAATTAAACCAGGTGTGACCTGTGATCAGCTACGACACATCAACTACCACGTGGTAGCCGAAACAATTTATTTTATAAAAATTAATTTTGAGGACTCCGTATCCACATTTTCAAGTATAATTATTGATCAATTAAAAAATAAAACAATACAAAGCCAAACGATAAGGTATTATTTTAGCTAATATAAAATTATAGCAATTTGTTTTTTTTTTCTTTCTAATGATTGGTTTTTATCTAAATAAAAAAAAAGAAACATTTTTTATTTGACAGTATATAATTCACAAATTAATTAATTAATTGATTTGATTTCTTCGATGGTGATGAAAATCGAGAAAAATGGAAGCTTTACGAGATTGGTCATCGTTGATTTCAGTCTGACAATGTGCAAATTGTACGTTCACGGGTCATCTTCCAAGTTTCGATGATTCGCAGAATAAATTTATGTCCACTAATAGGAAGATTTAAGTTCCCCAAAAAAAAAACACAGAAGAAGAAAATATTGATTTATACCTATATGTTATGAATGGTTTACGTTTCTTGTTTAGAATTCTGGATATTTGCTTCGATTGTTGCTTAAGGAAGAACACAAGAATCTCGAACTCGAAACTTGATCGGTGACTATGAATCAAATATTACGAACAAATCTATTTGTAACAAGACACAAACTAATTTACGTGGTTCGGTCGAAAACCTACATCCACGGGAGAATAACCAAGTTTGTTTTATTGATGTCACCCCAATTTTCTGGACAAGTTTTACCAAAAGAAAAGTCTTTTATAACCCTCGGATATTGTTCCAAAAAACATGGATTCTTCCCCATGTTGTGCTTATCTGGATTTTCTCTCAAATATCAATCCTTCCAGCTGTTGTGCTTTATCTGGACATGCTCTGTCTGAAGGAGTTCTTCCAGCCGTATGTTTTTGAAAAACTCCCTATCAGTTATTGTGACCCAACTGATAAGCTTCTTGTCCCGACTAATGGGTTGAATGGTCCAACTCTTTGTGAGAGACAGTACTCCAACAATATCATTATTAAAAGTAATAACTGATAACATGAGCAGCTTTGAAATTTATTCGATTAAACGGGTATGAGGGAGATAATATTTGGATTGGTAACATTGTGAGAAGTTTTCGTATGTCAAATTGTTGACGATATACTATATAATCTAGTTGGCTGGTGAGTTTTAAAGTAGAGACATAAAATCTTAATTGGTAACACTGATATATGCTGAGAACAGTGTGGGCGGTAAGGAAATAATAATACTGATATCTTAGGATATGTGAAACAAAACCAGCAGTAAGAAAAACATTAGGGGTGTAGCATAAGGTCAAAACAACTTAGAGAAGGAAAACATGGCTTTTCTTGCAATTTTACAACATAAAAACTCATGTGAGATAATTTCGCGGATTAATTTCTTAATACAGATCTCCAATCTGACCCAAATCATGCTAAAATATTAATTTTTATGTCAAAAATATTATTATTCATGATAATTATAGATCTGATCAATTTGTTTCGTATATATAAACTCGTGAGACTGCCTGAATGACTTACTCATTTCGCTAACTCATTTGCCTTGAGATAAAATGTAACTATGCATGTAAGTGGATTTTTCATTTGTCTTATTATTTAAATTTATGTATATTTGTATATCTTTGGAACGAACAGAGTCTATAACCATTTTGAAAACATGTGATTTCGAAAGTATGTAAAACTCTGAAATCAAATATAAGAACTTTTCCATTTTTCTCAATAAAAGAGATTGGTTATTTTGGCATTTCTGTACTTTTGAAACTTCACATTTTTAAAAATATATATATATAAATGTTTGTAATATTATCAATTGGATCCGGAATTAGAACTTGACATTTAAATACATATCAAATATGGGATCCATAGTTCGTACTTTTCTGATTATTTATTTATTACATGGGATCATCATTGAAGATTTAATTAAAAGATGTCCCATTAATTAAATATATATTTGTTTATATAAATCGTTCTTATCTATCCCAATGGAAAGGTAGCCAAAAAGACAATAAAAGTTATATATATTTGGAATTAAATGTACCATCTTGAATAATAAATTATTAAATTGATTATTATCATCCAGTAGTGTTTGTAAATGCTTACAAAAGAGTGATTATGTACTCTCTCTTTTTTTTACAAATGTTTTTTTAAATAAATAGTCGTTTTTTTAAAAAAACTACGTGTATATCGTGGAAAAACATTTGTTTACATAAGTATTTATAAAATATTTTTATAAAAAAATTCACAAAATTTTATAAAAAGTGTTTTAAGAACAAATATGTGTTTGGATGAATATTTTAAAAGTAGTATGTTTCTATTTTCATCATTGTCTCCATTTTTAAAAAATAAAAAACACACTTAATTATTCTTTAAAAATAAAAAAACACACCTTAATTATTCTTTAAAAAACTATACTTGGAGAATAATTTTTCAAAAAATCTTTACAAACTTTTTATCAAAACACGTATTTTAAATTTTTTCCACTTATAAAACAATAAAAACATTTTTAAAGTATTTGTCCAAACAGATGTAAAAATTAATTTTAGCAGTATTCGGCGTAAAAAAATTATTTTGTTTATTGAGTTAATTTCTCTATTTTGATTACTATAAATATTTACCTTCCATATTTAATAAGCATACATAATTGGAATAAACTTTCATTAAACTACAAATTTTAGGTAAATAATAGACGTATAATATAACAAACTTAAAGTTTTAAATTGTTTTAATAATTTCACGTTTTCAAAATATTTCATGTTATAAGACTGTAATTAATTTATAATAGTTATCTTATTATGTTGAGCCAAACTAGATTCCGATCAAGTTTCTAATAAAAGGACATTTCGAGAAGAATAAATTATGATAATTACATGATAGTTACGTGATTAAGTAAATCACTTAACGTGATAATTATCTTAAATTGGCACCGACCCGACGGCAGCCATGGCGCTGTTATATTTCCTTATTTTCTCTGACTTTGTGTAGCACTGGTTTGAATGTCGGAAGGTTTTCGTTGAGTAACCCTAAACGTATCTAAATTTTTGTTTGTGACGTAGATGACGATCCACTGTCTTATTCTTCGGGTTCGAAGAGCGACATCTGAATACCCGAATACAACATTCCCGCGTTCCATATATAAACTAGTTGTTTTTTCACACTCTTGTTATTAAAAAAAAATTATGTGCAACTAAAATATTAATTATTTTTAAAAACAAAAGCAGTTCAATATTTGAATAGATCATTTAAAAAATTAATGAAACTGAAATAAAAGCTTAAAACTGAATTTTCAATATCTGTCTTCTAGCTTCTGATCAAATAAAAATTCACGTAAACATCATTTTTTTTTAATTAACAAAGAAAATTTCTTTTAGATAATCAGTTATCTTTCTAGAAAAAAAAAATTTAATTTCCCAAGTAAAATTTAAACATAAGCCATATCGCGCTAATAATTCGAGTCGATACAATTTTTAGGCATAACAATTTGTAATAATTGATAATCATAATATATAATCATTTGAAATTTATAATATGATTCTAACTTGGAATGAGAGGTTCCATGAATATTGTCACTTATTACCATAATTTTGTCGGAATTTATCATAACTTTACTTGTACAACAAGATTAGGAGTTTCCAAATATAT
>NC_133314.1:924229-934102 GCF_012295235.1 Primulina huaijiensis
ATATAATTAATTAATTTTGTATAATGGATTCATTTCGTGCATATCGCTTTATTACCCAATTCATTTCATCTATTATTTGTCGTGATCGAATTCAGTTCGAGAGTTTTTCAAATTACGTCAAATATTATTCGATTCATGTGCACGATCATCAAACTTGAGCCAAATTCGAACAAGTTTGAATCTAGTTTACGTTGAAACAATTCTATCATGTAAATCGCAATTTGTTCATGAATATTTATATTAACTCGAATCCAAATTTGAGCCGAAGATGATTTTTTTAAAAACTTCAAACCAAATTTCTCCATTCGGATAAGTATTTTAAAAATGTTGAGTTTTATTCAAGTATAGTTTTTTAAAACTAGTTGAGAGACGTTTTTTTTAATTTTTTTAGTAATGAACGAAACGATGAAAATAAAAACATATTAATTTTTTAATTGTAAAAACAATTTTCACAAAAACTTTTGTGAGAACATATCTCTTACTTGAATCATCGATAAAAAAATATTAATTTTTATGCAAATACTTATTATTGTAAATATGAACATAATTGACATATTTCACAATAGACCTACTAACAGGGGTGTAAAAATACATCGGTAGGGGAGCGTTCCGCCTTAGAGGGAAGCCTCCGCGCGAGCAGCTGTGGACGAAGTGGAAGCGACCGATTTAACCGATTTACTTTTCCAATAACCGAACCGATAAAAATATTCGTAGAAACCGAATTAACCGAACCGATTTTCAAATCGGTAACCGAAATAACCGATATTTTTTAAAATATGCGAATTTTAACACATAAAAAAAAGAAAACAATGGAGAGCTTATAAATAACTAGAAACATTGAACAAAAAATATCAATAACAAATAAAAATATTGAAGATAAAATCATTGGATGAATGAGCTTCCTTCTAATGCATGAAAATTTGAGTTTCTTTCTAATATATTTTTAATGCCCATATACAATTTAAATTAATATATATACTAATTCGATTAATTCGGTTTAACCAAATTTTTCAAATTAAAACCGAAACCGAACCGAACCGAACCGAAATAACCGATTTTTTAAAATTTCAAAATCGAACTTCCGAATTAACCGAACCGATTTTTCTAAATAATTCGGTTCGGTCGGTTAATTCGGTTTAACCGAAATTTTGCACACCCCTACCTACTAAAACATATTTTATAGAATAATAGTACAAACACATATTTGTTATTAAAATAACTTTTAAAATATTTTATAAAATTTTTTTGAAAAACATTTTATAAATATTTGTCCAAATAGAATCGAACAATGACTTTTACACCAACAGTTTCAATCTGAATAAACTAAAAGCAAAGCTGTTGCATTTCCATTGTAATATAGATCAGGCCAACATATTTGATAAAATTATTTAAATTTTTAAAAGAGTAAAATGGTTCTTTTATATATTTATTTATTTTGGAAAAATGTTATTTTATTTTGAAATGACAAAAAAAATGAAATATTCATGTTCGCAAAATAGATTTATATAACTTAATTTTATTTACGAGAAAAAGAAATGTTAATATAAAGTATCGATTAAAAAATTGTTTTTAAATGTTAAAATGCAATATTGTGAATTGGTTTATAATTTTAACATTATGTGAAAATGATAACAATTAAGAAGATGAGTTAACTTCACAATAAAGATAATTGCAGATGCGAAAAATGAGAAAAAAATAAATTTTAAAATATAATAAAAAATGAGATGGTAATATTCGAAATTGACAAGGAATATATTTCTATAAACAGATAACGACTTCGATAGTTGTCAAAACGGGGGAAAATTCAATCCCAAATATTCAATACAACTCCACTGGCCAGTTTAGCTTGCTTCCTAATAAGAACCATACTGATGCAAAACCAAGAAAATGCAAAGCTAACAATAACTGAACACCATACGCGACTTTGAAACCAAAAACCACTCCAGGCCAGAAACTGATCACTAACGTATATCCATACAAAAAATCTGCCTAATCTTTCACTTTCTACCGCCAGCTCCTGTTCGTGGTTTGCCTTTGACCTCGGCCTCCTGAAGGAGAATTCGAAGTTATGGTGACAAGGACTACCAGTCCAAAATCCATATGTTGATGAAGTTAAGCCGGGGAAAAACTAAATTAACTTTCTGGTGGTTACCTGAGGCATATGTAGATAAATATATGTTTTTGCTGTTGATGGGTTGTGATTTTCAGCACCCTTGCTCCAGTCATAACAAACCTAGTTTATGTCCCAACAAAAGTAGCACAGTAATTAAATTCAATATCCCGATCATTTCATACAAACACAAGCATATTTTGCGAACTCGTGGCAATGTAAAGCTCAAAATATAGTGCTACTATGATTACGCTAAACATCTTAAAATTGGTGTGCTAAAACTCTTCATTGCAAACAGCATACAATAAGAAATTTTGACGAATATCTGTTTTTTCATTGTTATATGATTAAGAAACTGGTGAAAAATTTACTGAATATGGCACCCAAATAATACCGAATATGCATGTATGGAACCTACCGAATATGCATATATGGAACCATCGTTGTTGAAAGAGCTGCAAGGAATGGGCTGATTGCATCTCTGCATAGCCTAAACAAATCAAGAAATTATGGAAGTAGTCAGATGTATGTTTATGTTAAAAGAAGATTGCAGTATAGAACATAATGACTATGATTACAGACGCCTCATATATACCTTAAGCCTCTGTTTGCTATCTTTGTCCCAGAAGTTGAACGCCCCATCTGATCCAGCAGTGGCAAATGTGTGATGAATCTGAGATTTGGCGGTTTTATCAGAAAAGTACGTACACAGATAATAATATAGGAGCTTATAATACAAATGACAGTGAGGAAAAATTAGACCCTAATCCATACACCTAAAAACTCAGGTAAACAAACAGCTTTTACATCTACAGTCCCTCCTAAAGCTAAAATTGTCAAATGCTTAAGAAAAATAGATCACATGATTTAATCTCACTGATGAATATTATATGGAGAACATTAGTTACGAAACAAGAAGTTTGAACAAATTAAGAAAACAAAAAATTGACAAACAATTCAATTCCACAATACTTCCAAATTTAGCACATAAATTTTCTTAAAAGTGCATCCAAAGAAAGTATTAGCCATAGATTTTTCCTTTGTATATTGTCCTCTCCTGCAATGATTGGTGAAAAGTTGAAAAGGAGCACACATATGTGAAAGGTCTTTCCCATTGTATAGAAGAATCAATTTACTTAGGTTACTTTCATGAATGGCTCTTTATTAAATTCATCAAATAATAAATCCTTGAGCAAAAGGACGAGGATCAAATAGTTTAACTATCACTACAATAGTTCGGAAATTTTGTGACCTGTATATGGATCATTGAGATCAGTTTAAGTTGACAGAAATGTGCATGTACTGAATTTCAGGAGACATAATACAGGTCATTGGGAGTTGGTAGACAAAGATAAAGCACAATATGATATCCTTCTCCAGATGGGTGATAAACCAAGTAGCCCTAGTACAAGATATAGATATTTAGTGAAAAATTCTACACTACCAACCATTTAAGAACATCATTTATCAATTTATTTTAACAACAAAGTTGAAAAGGAAGGCAACAATCTATAAGGAAGTAAACTTTCACAGACACATAAAGCACAGGGCACTTAAATAAAATATCTTACGGGGTGAAAATCCAGTGAGTTGACCGAGAAAACATCATTGCCATCTCTATGGCATTTGAAAGTAAAATTTTTACTTGACTGTGATTCATCCAGATGGTGTACACCAACTCTTCCTTCAATTGAGCCAACCTACAAAATCAATGCAAAATGTGACGAGAGCATAATAACCACTATGGGAATAATCATTATCTATTTATCTCCATTTAATGACAGGCAACGATCTCATATTAGTATCCAATGATTTCATGCAACTTTTCACCAATAATCATTAGTGTTATTAAAGCCATGGGTTGTAGAACACCCAAACCTAAAATTAAATACAATATATTCAACCGAAAAAAACGCCATATTCAAGAAAATGATTAGATCGCAAAAGGATATCTAGGACAAGGAAACTTACCAAGAAACCTTGCTGATCAGGGAAAGCAGCAACACACCTAGTCTGGTACTTCAGAGGTGATACAACTCTCTTGAACTCGGACTGTCATATTTCAGCAGCAATTAATGAAGTTTACAAAACATGACACACCACCACAATACCGCGTTGACTATGATTTAAAAAACAAAGACAGGTGCAGATAAAACACACAAAAACAAAAGAACGAGTCATGACTTTCTTGACCGCACAGTAGTATGATCATAGCAGCAGCTGATCCAAAAAAGTAAAGGCTTTATCGACGTTGACCAAAAAAGTAATTACATATCTTCATTTCTTATTTATGTACAGAGTTGTTGTCTCAGGAGACTGATTGGAAAGACATCACATATCTCTTGAAGAAGAAGGAGAATACCTGCGGGTTCTGCAAATTGAAAACTATGAGATTTCTATCAGCAGTGCCAACCACCATAAGAGGATGTCTGACAGTAAGAGCATAACAGCGCTCCGGAAGTTGTTGGACCCAAGTTGGACTTTGCTGTCTCAGATCCCAGTACCTGAAAATGTGTAGCACCATTACCAAGATTAAACCTCAGCTTTAAGATTGCATATCAGACCTGGCTAGAGTAGAAATAGGAAATAGTTTACACTGATATTAGGAATAAAGCGACAAATCACAAAACAAATCAAGATCTGATAAAGCACGCTGGCTCTTTAGACCAGATGTAGACAATATTGGGGATGAAAATGCTTCGATAGACGGAACTGTTCTAGCATACCATGAACGAGATAAACTGATACCAGATAATTAAAACAAAATTTTGAATTGCCACATCAACTAAACAAGGAGAATTCTGCAATTTAAAACGATAGATTACATATTAACATGAAAAAGAAATGATGCTCGCAATGAGAATCAAACACAGAGCACAAACAATAAAGCAACAAAAGAATGCCAAATAATTTACAAACTTAAGGAAATCACCTTAGAGTCTTGTCAAAACTTCCTGTGACCAAGAGATTCATCTCTGGGATCCAAGCCAGCTCCTTAACTGGAGCATCGTGCATGGCCACAGTGACAGGCTGCCCACCAGACAGTAATGGCCACATCTTCACTTGCTTGTCACAGCCCCCAGAAAACACAGTTGTCCCATCATCTTTCCATGCTGAACATAACACCTTTAGAAAATCACATGGTAAATTATGATATTAAAAAAAAGTCACCTAATCAGAGAATTTCATAAGTTGTAACTTACCGGATTATCATGTGACATTGCTGCCTTAGGAACGGAGTTGAGAGTGGTCCCCGTTTTCATTACCTCCCAGCATCGTACCTAAGAGAATTTGACATAGGATGTAACATGTTATCTCTGGCAGCAACCATATTAATAAAAAACATTCGTTCCTAAACAGTCCAATTCAACACCAGTCACAAAGACTCTACATCAAACATAGAAATATCATCCCGCGAAATAAGATATCTACACGAGTAGGAATCAAATATCAATCCACCCACAAACAGAACTAAAATGACATATAACTGATCCGAGTCTGCACTAACTTAACCTTCAACCAAGTTTAAACAAACTTTCAAAAGTTTCTCTATTCCCAAAATCCTTTACCAACATTGTGTCAAATAAGGTTAAAAACAATGGTAACTAGCTACTAAAAACTTGAAAACAAGAACACCATACTACAGAAAACCATGATGATACCTGATTATCCCACGAAGTAGCAACAAGGAAATTAGCCTTGGGACTGAAACAGAGGCTTGACACCGAATCATTTGGAGATTGTACAACCTTCACGAAAGCCCAAAAAATAGAATAAACAAATCAACCGATGCATAACATATACTTGAAATTCAAATGCGGAAACAAGAATCGATGCTAGAAAGTCCCTAAACTATCAGTAATTCGATTTATTTACGAAAACAAAAGATAATACACCGCACAAAACCAGTTACCTCGGTGGAACGGTTGGGGTTTACGTTAGCGGATGCAGCGCCAAATGTAGCCATGAGCAAGTCTTCTTCAACCCTAATTTTAAGCTTTAAATCTGCTAATTTGCAGGGATAATCCGAACTGGGAGATTACTATGAAACTGAGAAACAAATATTCAGAGAATTTATAGAGAAAAACATGAAAGTACAAAGCTTTGAGACAACGCTATTATGTAGGTAGAAGAAACCGAGTCGGAAAACGGTATCCTTATTGGGCTTATTTTCCTTGGATCATGGCCCGATTACTTTAGTTGTTAAAATTAGAATCATTTGGGCTTTTCTGTAATTGGGCTAAATCTGCCCAATCGCCGTTTAAGACTCAAGTTATTGCACAACTCGAAAAATTATTTCTAAAACAATTTGATATTTAAAAAGCTAAGATAATTTTATGTTTTTTTATTTATTTCCATTTCTATTTTAAAAACCTAAGAAATAATTTAGTATTTTTTAAATTATTTCTTATGTTTTTTAAATAGAAATGGAAATAAAATAAAAAAAATGATTAAACTAAATGATATATTTTATTTTTGTTTGACAACGGGGTCGATGATTCGGTTTATCTACACAAAAAAATATGGGTTTTTATTTAAATTTTAGTATCGGACCCTTTTATTTTAATTATGCAGTTAAAAAATATTGATATTTTAAAATATCAAATAATTGTATATATTATATGAACAATGTCCGTTTAGAAATATAAAAATCATATCCAAAGAGAATAATAACAAATAGGAAAAAAGATATAGATTATTAAAATAAATAGTATGTTTCTTGTAAGACGGTCTCACAAACTATATCTGTGAAATGAGTCGATCTGATCCATTTAAGAAAAGATTTATAATACTTTTGATATAAAACAATATTTTCTATAAATCTGGTCGGGTAGAGTAGGAAATCAACTACATAAAATTATGTCATGAGACTATCTCACTTGAGTTTTTGTGAAAACAAAATGGGAGAGATGCAAGAAACAAACTATGATGTGATTGATTAGTGGAATTTTGGAAATTAATTAAGAATAGGTCTCTTGTGAGACAGTCTCACAGATCTTTATCTGTGAGATGAGTCAACCCTACCGATATTCACAATAAAAAGTAATACTCTTAGCATAAAAAGTAATATTTTTTAAATAAGAGATCCGTCTCACAAAGTATGACCAGTAAGACTGTTTCACACAAGTTTTTGTCATTAATTAATGGCATGCAAACGTTTGGGAAAATTCTTTAGAAAATGGCCTAATTGGACAAAAGGTTATATTTGAATTTTCTCATCGATTTCCCACCGTTTGAGGATACAATTTCTCATACTTCCATTATCATGCATGATCTTAACAAATATATAACAACCACAAATATTATTAAAAAAATATATTTTTATGTTTTTCCCAGCTTATAAAAATATTTTGCATATTTCAAGAAATCGCATGAGAATATACATGCCTATCCAGAAAATAATTTGGAAAAAATTTAAACCTTTAATACATTGAATTGTGTTTGAACGTTTCATGTTCGCAATCTTAATTTTGATGTTAACAAAACTTATTATTTTGTTTCTAACAAATTTATCTAGTGCGCAGAAAGCTGAAACTGATCAGATCTCAAACTGATTAGTTCCTGAAGCCAAAACTGAAGCTGTCGAGACGCCAACTGATTGCCAAAACTGAATCCGTCCAACTGATATATCAAAGAACAGTTCCACTGATTGTCCAGATGAAAGGTGGTTCAGCAGTAGACCTTCAGAAGCCTGGCCAGCTGATGAAGAGCTCAACGGATGAAGACCCAGCTAAACAAAAGAACTGATACAGTGAAATTAGTTTGGACTGATTTCGCCAGACCAGTTTAGAAGCATCAGTTGTAACTGATCTGTTCACATGTCACGACAAGACTATTTAATGGAATCCAGCTAAGCACGAATATATAAGCTACAAGATACTTCATAGACGAAGCTACAATAATGGACGTTGCAGCAAAGCTAAAAAGATAAAAGTTTCCAGAACAGTTGTCAGAATGAGAAGACATGTCCAAAGGAAGCACATGAAAATGCAACAGACATTATTATTGAGTCTTCATGTACGGTCAGCCGAGTGCCTATATATATACCAGATCAAAGACCATTGAAGACAAGAAGTAGCGGAACTACAACTAAATATCGGTGTGTGAAGAAAACAGAGGGCACGTTAACTTTATATCAGCTTACTAGAAGCTGTAAGTCCAATTGTGTGAGAAGACCTTCGTGTTGTACTGATTAGATCGGTTCTCACATATTCACACACAATCACTCTCTCTGAGCTTATTGTTTAGCTGAGTGAGTCTTCACACAAAGATATTAAAGATTGTGTTTGTAGTCTTGACACAAAGACGTTAAATATTATGCAAATTGTAATGTACTGCCTGCAATCTTGAGTGTTAGGAGTTCTAGTCGGGTGGTGTCTTTTTGGAATAGGTTTGTGCAAGGTATTATATAAATCAAAGTCTTTTAGATTAATATAATGATCTATATATATGATACCCCAGGGATGGACCCATCAAGATCAGGCCCAAACTCCCGGCCCATCTATAGAGCCCAAAGGTGAAGGACCCATGAGCAGCCCAGGTATTCTCCTATAAATATCAGGTTTGAGCGTATGATTTCGAATTCAATATATGGTTTTCAGCAGCACCCTTAGCTGCTCCCCCATATATCCTCAGTCTCTGACTTGAGCGTCGGAAGGGCTACGCCGGGACACCCTCCCAGCCCCCTTCTAACGATCTTATTCTTGATTTCAGGCTCAAGGTAATTTAGAACCTGCGTCTGGACTAGTGACACTTGCTGGAAGCGGACCCTAAAATTTCCCGTGAGTATCACTTGGTGCCGTCTGTGGGAAAGTTTTGAGTTGAGACGTAGAGATGGTAGGCAGGAAAGGAAGTAGAAGAGTTACCTCAGCATCATCGCGTCCTCAGAGGGGACCTGAACAGTCTCATGTTGAGACAAGACATGAACAACCGCGCCTTGAGACGAGACAGGAACAACCTCGTCAAGAGACAAGAACCGAGCAGCCCCTTCACGAGACAAGGGTCGAGCAAAACCATCCCAATGAGAACGTGAGGAACTTGACCCTGGAGCAGTTGGGCCAATTTATCACCCGGACAGTGGAGGAGGCCATGAAAAGGAATCAAGAGTCTGTGTTTGTAGAGGAACAGGCCGCCCGTCAGGAACGTGAGGAAAATGTTGAAGTCCACCAGAGCAGGGTGGAGGAGACGCAACCCCTCCCAACTGGGGAGATTAGTGAGATGGGGGAGATGTGGAAGAAGATACGAAGGTTGAGGGAGCAGGTAGGAAGCAGAGCGCCGGTACCTAAGAGAGGAAGCCCTTTTTCACTAGCCATCTTGGAGGAAGGGGTTCCTCCGAATTTCCGACAATCTAACATTGGTGAGTATGACGGACATACTGACCCCGAGGAACACTTGGGGAGATTTGAGAATGCGGCTTTGTTGCACCAATATTCAGATGGAGTCAGGTGCAGGGTGTTTCTGGGCACGTTGGTGAGGTCAGCCCAGCAATGGTTTAACACCCTGCAGCCCAACTCCATACAGTCTTTTGAGGATTTTGCTACAGCTTTCTTGCACCGATTTGCCAGCAGCAAGAGGCACCAGAGAAATTATTTGAGCTTGTTCGTGATGAAACAGCAAGAGACTGAAACTTTGCGAGAATTTGTCCAGCGTTTCAACAGTGCAGCGCTGGAGATACCGACGGCTACCCCTGACATCATGATAAGTGCCTTTACACAAGGACTGAGGGGAGGGGAGTTTTTCAAGTCGCTGGTCAAGAAGCCTCC
>NC_133314.1:934170-934784 GCF_012295235.1 Primulina huaijiensis
GAGAAAAATTAAATTTTCCTACTAAGGCATCGCCTAGTAGAGGAGCAGCGTGCAGGAAAAAAATTAAATTTTCCTACTAAGGCATCGCCTAGTAGAGGAGCAGAGTGCAGGAGAAAAATTAAATTTTTCTACTAAGATATCGCCTAGTAGAGGAGCAGAGTGCAGGAGAAAAATTAAATTTTCCTACTAAGGCATCGCCTGGTAGAGGAGCAGAGGGCAGGAGGTTCAAAGTTCGATTAAATGTGTTGTCCTTGGTTTATCGGCGATGAGGACGTACCATGGCAGAAAAATTAATTTCGTGTGTCGTTAACGAACGATGTTACCACTGCGAAAATTACGGGGATCGACCCCAAAAGCTCTGCTCCTCTACTAGGCGATGTCTTAGTAGGAAAATTTAATTTTTCTCCTGCACGCTGCTCCTCTACTAGGCGATATCTTAGTAGGAAAATTTAATTTTTCTCCTGCACGCTGCTCCTCTACTAGGCGATGCCTTAGTAGGAAAATTTAATTTTTCTCATGCCCTCTGCTCCTCTACTAGGCGATGCCTTAGTAGGAAAATATAATTTTTCTCATGCCCTCTGCTCCTCTACTAGGCGATGCCTTAGTAGGAAAAT
>NC_133314.1:935036-956629 GCF_012295235.1 Primulina huaijiensis
AGCAAGTCATCATAGCTCGACGGAGGCTTCTTGACCAGCGACTTGAAAAACTCCCCTCCCCTCAGTCCTTGTGTAAAGGCACTTATCATGATGTCAGGGGTAGCCGTCGGTATCTCCAGCGCTGCACTGTTGAAACGCTGGACAAATTCTCGCAAAGTTTCAGTCTCTTGCTGTTTCATCACGAACAAGCTCAAATAATTTCTCTGGTGCCTCTTGCTGCTGGCAAATCGGTGCAAGAAAGCTGTAGCAAAATCCTCAAAAGACTGTATGGAGTTGGGCTGCAGGGTGTTAAACCATTGCTGGGCTGACCTCACCAACGTGCCCAGAAACACCCTGCACCTGACTCCATCTGAATATTGGTGCAACAAAGCCGCATTCTCAAATCTCCCCAAGTGTTCCTCGGGGTCAGTATGTCCGTCATACTCACCAATGTTAGATTGTCGGAAATTCGGAGGAACCCCTTCCTCCAAGATGGCTAGTGAAAAAGGGCTTCCTCTCTTAGGTACCGGCGCTCTGCTTCCTACCTGCTCCCTCAACCTTCGTATCTCCTTCCACATCTCCCCCATCTCACTAATCTCCCCAGTTGGGAGGGGTTGCGTCTCCTCCACCCTGCTCTGGTGGACTTCAACATTTTCCTCACGTTCCTGACGGGCGGCCTGTTCCTCTACAAACACAGACTCTTGATTCCTTTTCATGGCCTCCTCCACTGTCCGGGTGATAAATTGGCCCAACTGCTCCAGGGTCAAGTTCCTCACGTTCTCATTGGGATGGTTTTGCTCGACCCTTGTCTCGTGAAGGGGCTGCTCGGTTCTTGTCTCTTGACGAGGTTGTTCCTGTCTCGTCTCAAGGCGCGGTTGTTCATGTCTTGTCTCAACATGAGACTGTTCAGGTCCCCTCTGAGGACGCGATGATGCTGAGGTAACTCTTTTACTTCCTTTCCTGCCTACCATCTCTACGTCTCAACTCAAAACTTTCCCACAGACGGCGCCAAGTGATACTCACGGGAAATTTAGGGTCCGATCCCGGCGAGGGTCACTAATCCAGACGCAGGTTTGAAATTGTCCTGAGCTTGAAATCACAAATAAGACCGTTAGAAGGGGGCCAGGAGGGTGTCCTGGCGTAGCCCCTCCGACGCTCAAGTCAGAGACTGAGGATATATGGGGGGTGCAGCTAAGGGTGCTGCTGAACACAATATAGTGAATCAAATAACCGTACGCTCAAACCTGGTATTTATAGGAGAACACATGGGCTTTGTCATGGGCCCTTCACCTGTGGGCCTTAGGTATGGGCCGGATTTTGATGGGCTCATCCATGGGGTATCACTTGTCTTTTTGATTTTCCATCTCACGAAGAAGTGTAACAACAAATTCTAAAAAGTTTTTGAATTGTTAGTTTTTAAAAAATATATATTCTTCTTTAGAGGATCCAAATATTAAATTTAATAAACTAAACATTATTCATGTACATATAAAACAAGCTTTTGACTTGTCTTTTTATTTATAATTGAACTAAAAGAAGAATTATTATATACACATTATATTACATTTTATAAAGGAAAATTAATACCGACAAGCTATTAGCCTAAAATAAATTATCTCAACACTCATTATCAGAAAATATTTAAATTAAAATATAAGCAATATATATTAATTTTAATATTTTGTGTATGTAATATACATAGTGAAATTGATTTTGAAATAACAACTATTTATCTCATAATTCTGAATTATTTTTTTAATCATAGAATTATGAATAATTAATGATGTAATTTTGCGTAAGGTCAGTTGCACCACAAAAAAATGCATAACCACAACATTGGAACAATGTTTAAATCCGAAAAAATCGATATAAACATATAATCCAATTATCCAAATATAAAATAATATTAACAAAAATAAAGATAATTTTTTTTAAAACCAAAATTTGTGTCTAATCATTTGTCAAATATTCGCAACCAGCAACCATCCCGAGGGGTATTGACAGAATTAGTTCGAATGATGAAATGATCAAAGATGCATAAATATATATAGATAACATAATGATTTATAATAATTATAAATCATTATGTTATCTATATATATTCTAATATTTTACCTAATAACTCGAGTCGTGGTACTTACAACTACCGCCATTGAACGCATTTTAAGAAATTTTGCTTTGTGGTTCTTAATTAGTTTTACATGTGATTTGACTCAGTATATGTATATGTACAACGTGATACTGTTTTCTTAAAGCATGAAGATCGTAAGTCTTTTTTTTATATGATATTTTAGCAAGGTGGTCAAAGCAAGCAGGTTTTATTCTAAATTTTCTTTGTGGGTCGTGTAAATTAGTGTGAACCCTTTTACTTGTGAAGATTGGGTCTTTGTTCGTTTTCTGTTTCAATATTTATACTAGGGAAAAACTAGAAGTCAATGCCTGATGTATTCTGGAGCAGGTTCAAATATGTAATCCATTGTGGTATGTACATGCAGTATGTTCTGGCGATTTGATGTAATTTTTTAGTAGTGGGATTTGTATTTTAATAAAAATTACAGAAAGATTTCGATTTCTTTAATTAAAAAAAATCATCCATTCGTGTCATTTTCAGGGATTGCATTATTTGTTTGGGACTTTTCACCTGCCTTAAGTCAATATTGACAAAGAAAACCAATGGCTTTTTTGCTTATTTTTCTGAGGGACATAATATTTTAATTGAAGAAAAGATAATATGTGTTCTTGTTTAGCTGTTTGTTTTAGCTCTGACTTGGCGATATCATGACTTTTATGACATTTCTAGGCTCATCTCAACATTAATGGACGTTTGAATTATGTGTAAAATGGAGTAGGAAATTCACCATATTTGAGTTTTGGGCCAAAATTTTAGGCATTCAGTGATATCTGTTGGGGAAAATAAATTTTTGTCGTCCATCAATTTGTTCAATTTTTATATGTTATATAAACAATCGGATCAAAATAGTCGAAAAACCAGCATATATACATATTCGTCCACGCTTACCAAAGTTTGGACCTTTATTTTATTATTCTTAGTATTTTGATCCGGAAAACTTTATGTGGAAAAACATGTCATCTTTAATATGTTTTGTCTATACACAGAACTTGGACTAATCAAGAATCCACTTTTGCTCGTCTTTTCTTTATCTGTAAAGGAATGGAAGACAAAGACAGACACACAATTCCTTGACATTTTAAAAAATGGAGGATTCACTTTTGTGAATTCTATTGTTGTATTCGCATCAAATGTAGATGATACCACTTGCATCTCTTCTCCTTGAAACGTATCGCGAATTACAACATTGTTGTGCAGTAGATTCTCAATTGTTTCACTCTCCTGTGATATTTCTTTACGAATAAAAGGATATGGTTTGGTATAATATTGTCTGATAATTGTAATTATACGTTCCCGTGTGAAAGGTTTTAAAAAAATTCTTAAAGGGGTATCTCGTCAAATGATACAGTTGTTTGATAAGTGTTATTTTTAATGGTTGTCGGAGACTGAATTGTATGAGAATAAGAAAATAAGAATAACGTAAGTAGTATCAATGGACGACACCATACTACATCAGATGTCACCAAATTGCGTGTGGTCTTAGGAATTTGTTTTGAGGCTTTGAAAGGTTCTTTTGTCTTGGTCTACATTAATTCTGAAAATTGCACCGATACCCTTGAAAATATCGTTTGTTGCGAAAGACATATTTATTTCATCCAACGTTTTATTCAATTTCTACAAAGAATTTTTTTACAAATCGTCATTATGTTATCAATATATATATATTCATTTATGATTCCTATATCATACGTTCTTCACCGTCTCATCTCAAACGGCATATGACTGTTATCAAGAGAAGAGACCGTGGATTGTGAAGGATGGTGAGAACGACCTGATTTTACAAGTTTGCACATCTATTGAATCAATAGATCATAGTTGTTGGGCTTCGACGTGTCTACAAAGACATCATGCATATATGTACGTATGCAAGTTGACAGTGACACAAAAGTTCATTAAGCTGATTTGTAAGAGTACAAATATCGCCTTCTCGTGCTATATATATATATATATATATATGCTCAATAATATTTGACTATAACATATTTAGACGCTAAATTTAAAGCGCCAACATAGTTATAAGTTACAAGGAAAAACATGTTCAAGGCTTCATCTATCAGTTCAATGCCTTGTAAAACATTTTTCCACCCTAAATCTAGGTAATGTGTTGGACTGAGCACCAATTTTTGCATGGTTTTATTCACTACTTTCCGCTGTAATAATGCTCTCATGTTAACTGGTTTTTTCATGCAGTATAGAAACAGATCAAGATAATGAGAAAGGTACGTACATCAACAAATTTTTGTGGGATAAGTTTAAAGATTTCATTGGCTTTAAGCCTTTAAAAGTTTTGACTTGTTCATGCAGTTAACTTTTATCATACTAAAGTTGTTCGTAATCCAAAGTTGGAGAGGCTTCAATACAACTATTTGTTTCCTGAGGTTGGTGGCTCTTTATTATCCATCCATGCATTGGTTGTTACAGATCATTTTCACCAGCCTATCATCTACAATATAAATTCACTTGCTGGTAACGAGAAATTCCCCAATTTGCAATAAAACCATGCTGTAATTGAACATGATTATATTGATTTACTGAGGAAATTCATTCTTCAGTACCTTCCAGTCACCCACCCTTTTTTCGTCATCAACAATCAAATGATCACATGAAAATCTCTCAAGAGATTATTTATTACAGATTTCTGCACGCAAACTTCAGCACATAAAGAAGTATCCAAATGCTAGAGTTATCAGCCTTGGTATCGGTGACACCACGGAGCCATTACCAGATGTCGTAGCTTCAAGCATGGCTAGTGTAAGTTTAAGAAAATTCGGATATTGAAGTTTTCCTTTACACGTCCTAAAATATATTTTCATAATTAGCTAACAAGAACATACCAGAATAATTAACATATCAGTCATGATTCGAAATGTTCGAGTTGAATAGATTATGTGGTCCATCTTGGACTAGGACTTGTATGAATGAACAAAAAAAAAATTGAATTCCAGGGTCATAAATCAGACAAAGACTTTGAATTCCCATGCGCCTGACAAGTATATAGAATCACAAATTTATAAGTCATTCTTTTTGGTTTTCATGTTCTACTGTATAGCATATAAAATTTGCTTCTGATATTCTATATTGCAGTATGCACACAACCTTTCGACACCTGCAGGTTATAGAGGGTATGGAGCTGAACAAGGTAGCAAGGTAAAAAGTGTTCTGAATATCACCTTTGCATGTGACATTATGGCATTGGTTTTGTAAATTTACATTAAATCTTGACATTTTTCGACCGAAGTAAATGTTTAGAACGCCCTTTATATTTATATAGTCCTGTAAGGTTTGTGTGCTTCCAAATTTCTGTTTCTCAGGAACTTAGAAAAGCCATAGCAGAAACATTTTACAAGAAATTGGGTATAAAGGACAAAGAAGTCTTTGTATCAGACGGCGCACAATGTGATATATCTCGCCTGCAGGTACATATCATATATACATCACAAGGGATTAGAGGTGTATCATTTCCTTTGTTTATTGAAACCATAGTAAACAGACAAGGTGTGTGCTTTGTTCAGTGGCCGAGCCTTGACTTGTGTTTCGGCCTGTAAGGCTAAGTGTGCCTTGAGGCTAGAGACACCATTATGGACTTCTAATAACTGTGCTTGAAACAGGTAGTTATTTATGGTTGTGTTTTCTTGTAGCTGCTCTTTGGATCCAACATGTCCATAGCGGTTCAAGATCCGATTTTTCCGGTGATTCTAGCTCTTTTTCACAACATCTTGGTTTTACATAAAGATAATGCTAAAATTGGTTCCTTAAAGTTTCTTCCCTTATGAAAACAGGCTTACATAGACTCAAGTGTCATAATTGGACAGACAGGTGATGTGGATACTGAATCAGGGAGGTACCAGAATATCAAGTACATGAAATGTAGCCCTCAGAATGGTTTCTTCCCCACCCTATCAGAAACTGAACGAACGGATGTCATATTCTTCTGCTCTCCCAACAACCCAACCGGTCATGCAGCTACTCGGGAGCAACTAGAACAACTAGTGCGATTCGCGCAGGATAATGGATCAATTATCGTATATGACTCAGCTTACGCTGTTTATGTCACCGATGGAAGACCTCGATCCATATACGAAATCTCTGGTGCCGAAAAGGTAAACACATCCACCCAATCAAAATATTGCTAACTCGTGTCGGATCGAGACTTTTTGTCCTCTTCAAAGGAAATTGAAAAGAGATGCACTACACATACATTACTTATTTGGTTCTGCAGTCCCAAAGTAGCTCTGTAAAATCATAATCTTAAATGATATCAAATTAAATCTGGTCCTAAAGTATGTTCTTTGATTTATAAAAATCAGGTTGCTATCGAAATCTCATCATTTTCCAAGATAGCCGGATTCACAGGTGTTCGTCTCGGTTGGACAGTTGTGCCTGAGGAGCTCTTGTACTTGAATGGCTTTCCTGTCATAAACGATTTTAACCGTATCGTATGCACTTGCTTCAATGGTGCCTCCAGGATAGCTCAGGCTGGTGGCCTTGCTAGTTTGTCCACCGAAGGCTTCAAAGTAAGTTCTCGACACGAAACACAACAGTTTCCACACGCTTACTGATCCATGATTTGCAACATTGTCTCCCAACTTCCTGCAGGGTGTGCTGTCTCTTGTTGATCACTACAAACAGAATGCAGAGATACTGTTGGAAACATTTGAATCCCTCGGATTAAAGGCTTACGGGGGAGTAAACGCCCCGTATCTTTGGGTTCACTTTCCGGGATCGAATTCTTGGGATGTTTTCAATGAAATTCTCGAGAAAACACACATAATAACGGTTCCAGGGACAGGATTTGGCCCAGCAGGCAAAGAGTTTATCAGAGTCACTGCATTTGGTCACAGGGAAGACATCATAGAAGCTTCAAAAAGGCTTACAAGTCTTCTGTCCTAGGCAGAAGAGATCCATAGTACTCCTCTCCCTTACCAAAGATCAATGCGAATAAATCATATAATAAAAAAATGACCCATATTATTTGCACCCAATTTCTATTATTCATACTCTACTCTATAAAAAAAAAAAAAAAGAATAATACAAATTGAAATATAAATCGTATTCTTGGAAAAATATACATATATAGCAAATTTCTTTTTGGCATGAATTAATAAGTAGTCTCTATCGCGCAAGAGTTGGAGGCAAAATAATCTCATACAAGACTATATTTTTAAATTAAAAAAAAATTTACTTATTAAATAGAGTTTTTTTAATGAATACTCACTATTTGAAGTGGTAAAAACATTAGCATTTGCTACATGTACGAAAACCAATTTTATAATTAAATAAATAATGATGATTTTAAAATAATATTATGATTTAAGATTTCAAAACCATCATGATATAAAATAACAAATTAATTTTCTACGAATATTAAATCAAGAAAAATTAGATTGAGAAGAATAATAAAATAATTATCTTCATGTATAAGGACCGAAAAAGAATGACTTTCTAAAATTCCTTAATTTTTTTGGAAAGTGACTAAATAAAGTTTTATGATCCAACATAAAAATCAAACATAATGAAATTTCTTGATTTAGACTCAGAATTATAACAATATAAAGTTGAATCAAGCCAGATTAATTGTGAGGTTCTCTTTTATTGGAATCTGGTGTTTCCTAAACTTATGTCCTTTGTGTTTGAGTTAATGATATGATAAAAGTTTTGCATGCACTACAAATCCAATGATAATTATTGACCCAATAGATGACTGATCATTATTGACCTAATGGGTGAGTTATAATTTTTTTTAGTACAATAGTAGTCATTGGATTCATCGTGAGAGTAATATCCTCGAGGTAGATTGAATCATACTCTTTTTTTTATGATTATTAAACTCCTATAAAGGTTTCATTGGGCTGTTTCTGATGTGGTCTTTCAAATTTTTTGTTCCAACATTTTTTTTGTTCTTCTGCCTTTTGGATTTGAACCCTTATGTTGTATTTGGATTGATGCATTTTGAATCTATCGATTTCACAATTCTTGACTTGTTTAGATAGATAAAATTCAAGTGAATAAGTGAACTGAAAATAAATATAAGAGAGAAATATGACTAAGAAAAATATACTAATCAATTTGAATAACCATTTTTTTTATTAATGATTAATGATATCATGAAAAATATTGATAATTAAAACAATTAATTTTGAAATAATATAAATAAAAAACTATTTTTTTTACATACATGTAAATATATATTATAATTAATTTTAATGATATCTATGAAAATAATAAAATTATAAAATAAAATATTCATTTTAATGAATTGACGCTATATTGATGTGAATTACAAACATTTTATAAACATATATAAATTTGTCTTTATTTATACTTCAATAAATATATCTAATTTATAGTTTTGTAGAAAAAATTGAATCTATAATTTTTGTTATCATATTTCATTAATTGGCCAAATAAAGATATAATTTTATGATTACAAACAATATGTGCTACACTTAATAGTTTATATAAAAAAACATCCAAAGGCAATTGTTGTCAGAAATATTTTCGAAAAAAAAGGTCGGTGCCATTTTCATGAAACAAGAGATTGAAACATGGTTTAAAATAAGATATAAAATGAGGCCAAATGAGGCCATTAAGAACAAAAGAACCGTAGGAAAACTAAAACATCCACACAAGTCTATAATATAATCATGCAGACAAGTAGTAGCTCAAGCTGGAGTAAATTTTCTCCAAAGTCCAGTAATAGATCATGGAGCAACTCCAGCTGATTAATAGTAAGTATGGAAACGATCTACTCAGACACGCCTCTCGTCTCTAAAACAGGACCATGGTATGCTCAAAATACAGCGAAAGAGGCAGTAAAAACCACGGTGGCAAACACAAAGATCTCAGTAGAGGGTAAATATGAAGACGAGCCAGAGTTTTGAGGAGCTGGTGCAGGAGAAATTGCATTAACTCCTATGCTGGTAGTAGGTGCCCCGGCAACCGAACTAGGAGATATGGCAAAAGGTGAAAGAGCTGTAGCAGAACAATGCAATATCATGTTAAAAGGATGGGATGGAATATCTTGACCAGTAAAGAACTAAGTAATGATGGTGGTATAACCCCTTCAAATCGTATATATTAGAAACAATCAAATATTAGTAGAAACCAGTCATCGTTCACACGCATTATCTACATCCATATTATGGATCGCATTCCTCTTGCTTGATAAAGAAAACTACATAAGATCATTACCATCTTGAAGTGTATTTAACTTAACGACCGACCGACGTGGTAAAATGTCTGCAAAACATAACATGGACAAGCATAGTTGTTGGCCACGGGACAAACTTCTAATGACATGTATTCGCACCAAAACAGTCGACAATTCTCACAATCAATTGTATGACAGACCAAAGGTCTTTCCCAACCAAATCCACACCAACCCGAATAAATCCTCAGAACCAAGCACTGGTAATGAATGAGTTGCCATCAACTGTCCCTACTTCTATGATGTCAATCCAAAATCATCATAAAGAGCACAAAAGAAGGAACAAAAACGAAAACAAAAAGAACACATGGCAAGCAACACTGGTAATAAAACAAAAAGAACACATGGCAAGCAGCACCGGTAATAAATGCCACACCCATACAATCAAATGAATGCTGAGACATAGAAGTCTAAGAAGCATATAAAAAACTATAAGAAATGAAAAAAACATCCAAAAGAAACTGGAATACCAAAGATTAATAACCCCAGACGACTAGCCACATAAACATTACTCATCATTGATCATGGGTTAGGCCCCACGTGTTTGGACCATCATGATGGTTGTATTCTAGTGTGGGTAATAATTTAAGACATTTGAAAATGGTATTAAAATCGGCCATTCAATGCAATATTTCATATCCATATTTGAATGCAATCATTCAACGGATATGTTCAATAGGAGGGCAAACATCAATTTAAAGTTCAGATTTGGTCCGAGGCAGACTTTGGGGTGAGCCCACATAAATTTTTCAAGACAGATAATCAGAATCGTATTGCAGACATGAAAATATTAATTTTTAAATGAAGTGAGATTCTTATGATACAATAATCTTCGGTCTACAATTTTCGATTAAAAACTACAGAACCACATTAATATTATAAAAAAATTTCATTAGAATTAGACGGGAGAAATTAAAATTTAAAAAGATCTGAAAGTAAACAGCGAAATCTCAAGCATACAAAACATGAAGATGGTTTTTTTTTTTTTTTGACAAAAGGCTCAGATCTGATTGTACCTGGAGCTGCACCAGAGCCAATGCTCACTGCAGAAAGCGTAAAACAAACAAAATCAAACCTCTATTAATTTCAAGAAAATACAATTTATGTAGCAAAGCCCCACCGCAAAAAAAAAAAAGCCAAAAAATGAAGGAAAGTATGCACACACTAAATTGGCTTACAACTTTTTCCAGGGAGAGAGAGAGAGAGAGACGAGAAATGATAACAAAATCAAACCCCCAAATCCAGTCAAAATCGATGATGAAACTTACAGCCACAGTTGCTGATAGAAGGAGCAGAAACACTGCACGCAGCGGGCAGAGTCGCGGCCTTGCTGACATTCAGCTTCACCCCCAACTGCGCACTGTTCTTAAACGTCTCACAAAGACACTCCGCCTTAGTCTTGAGCACATTTTTCAGCCCGGGACAGCACTGGCCCTCAGGCTTAGTCAAGTTGCTGCCCTCCGTCACGAAAGACAGACAGTCCACCATGGTCAGCACCAAAGTCGAACAGTCCACAGAGGGGGCCGGTGCCAACTGCGAGGCGGAACGAGCGGCGGTGAAGAAAGCCAAAAGCATGCAGAAAAAGAAAGGCACCCTCAAACAAACTGCCATTTTCTTGATTCTTGGAAATGGGTAGAGGAAATCCAGGGGAGGGAGTTGTATATACAGCAAGGGGGTGGCAGTTAAGGAAAATCCAAGATGTTGCGGGGGTATGATGGGAATGATAAGCGGGACAGGTGGAGAGGAAAGCGGTGGATGTGATGTCTGTGTGTCAAAAATGGTGCTTCGAAATTTGGAAGTCGAGGAACCGAAAATGGCACAACCGAGTAGGGGTAATAAATTATTGGATTTATTGCTCTTTATGGCTACGTGCTATATTTAGGAATAAGATATATCAATTCCACCATTAATGCAAAATCCACCATTAATGCAAAATGCCTAACTTTCAAAAACGAACCGTTGACTCACCAACGAATCGTTGGAGCTCTATCCAACATTCCGTTTATAAGTTTTGTGTTTGTTTGGCTCAAATCGAAAACTTGTATCAAGGTTATTGATTATATCCAAGTGAATCGGGTTTGACGTATGTGTGCAATCCACCGGATAATAAAAGTGATTTAGTGTTTAGGAGATTTGAGTAAGGATAATGGTTTCAATAACATATGTAAACAAGAAAAGAACTTGTGAATGGGCGTCGGAGGAGTGTCCGACGTAGTAGGTTGAAAAATGCCCGGTTGATGAAGATAATACCAAGCATATTGGCTCTAATTTGGGCTATCCACTTAATACTCCGGGTCATCCATGACCAATATCTTTATGAGGTATCAGTTATAGTAAAAATGATAAAGATCGTTACAATTGTTTCCAACTTCATCGAAGTTTGCGAATAAGTATTTTGTAAACTGTTTTCATTTTATTTATCGTTCAATGAATCTTCAATTGAAAAGACAATTACAATTCTTTTGAGGAAAATAGAGAATCGTAATTACGAATTAAACGCGACATTAACAAATATTGGTGAAAAAATTATATTTGTATGTGCTCAATGATATGGGCAGGTGTTTACTAAAAAAATATAAGCGTTGGAGAAATATAACTGTGACAAGAATATAGTCGTTGCAAAAATAAAAGTATTAAAAAATATAATAAAAAATATGGAAGAGAAATAAAAAATAACAAAATATAAATACATGACAAATTTTGGGGAAGCTGATGATATATGTAGTGAAAAATGAATATCTAAGTTTAATAAAGTAGTTTTTTACCCTAAATTATACATTTTGAATGAAGAAGGGAGTTGGTGTGAATGCAATAAGATATACGCCCATGCTTCATTTGTACTATTACATCGACGCACGTATTTCGTGCTTATATAAAATTTTTTAATAATTCATTTAGTTTAAATTTAAACGAGGATCAAAATATAATTATAAGAAATCGTGAGGGACTATAATGTAATTTTGATATATGAATTACAAAATAAATAAGAAAAATTGATATATGAATTACAAAATAAATAAGGAAAAAATTATCTAAGTAAGAATTGAACCTACAACTTAATGCATAACAAACAAAGACTTTATCCGCTAAACTACATATAGCTTGCATTAAAATATTAATACTTCATTAATATATATAATTAAAAAAACAGATCATGACATCAAAAGTTAGTTACTCTAAGTATCTCAAATTTAATAATATAGTATAGATGAAGCACAAACATATTACATAAACTTCAAATATATTTCTTGTTCGTTACGTTTGTTTGTTTGTTTTTTTTTCCCTCAGTAAGTTAACAATATTATTGGGAAAAAATTTTTTTAATTAAATTTCTTAATTTTTTTTTTTTGTTACTCAATACATTGCATTATTTTATAACTTAATTAATAAAGATATAATAAGAACAAACGAGAAAAAATATATTATATATGAAAATTGAAATAAATATTTGTGAAAACTGAAAAAGTATAAGAAATGTATATAATTATTCAAAAAAATTTATTATCCTTCAAAATTGAATTGCACCGCACCGTTTTTTCTTCAAAAAATCGTAATTAAAAATAATAATAAAAAATCGCACCGTATAGATGATGCATTTAATTTTTTTTTGTCAAGAGCCGCATCGGGCCGTCCCGCCTAAACCGCATGTAATAGTATTTGACCTATGATTATAATAATTTTTAAACAACACAATGAATTAAAGAATTTGTTATTCATTCTATCTCAATTCTTGTTCAAAATTTTCCTTTTACCATAAAAGCTCATCTCTTTCTTAAATATTATTTAAATCGGTCTTGTATTTGGTAGAGTATTTTTTTTTATTTTACTACAAATATTTTATTTGGAGTTTGGAAGTAAAAAAATTAGACCATAGTGCAAATGTCATTTTTGTGTGTGTATTTTGGAGTTTTCAATTATTAACTTTATTTTGAATCTTTATTATTAATGTCTTATCTAATTTTTATTTTGCATGATTTGAGATATATTTTGTATTTGAAATATACTATATTATTATTGTTTTGAATCAATTTGGATATATGTTCTAATACTTTGCATTCTACTTGATAATTAAAAAAAACCACAAATCGACCGCAACTGTCCGAAAATCATAAAAATAATTCTACATGTAGAATCATATTTTTTTCCATAAAAACTCATGTGAGACGGTCTCACAAGTCAATTTTGTGAAATAGATATTCTATATGGGTGTTCCACGAAAAAGTATTACTTTTATGTCAAATATATTACTTTTTATGTAAATATGGTTATGATTGATCCGTCTCACAAATAAAGATCTGTGAGACCGTCTTATGAAAGACCTACTCTTTTTTTTAGATGCTAACCGACAATATATGGAAATTCGGTGAGAATTTTTTTAAAAAAAACCACAAAAATAGTAGAGGTTTCTGAAAAAACTTATTTCGTGATGAATTTCTTGTCTGTTTTTTTCTACGTCTTCACTACAACAAAAATGGTTTTTCGCAGCGCGCAAATTCTTTTTTCGCAGCGCACATTGAATTCTGCAAAGATGCAAGCTGTTGAAAGTTCAAGATTATCCGCGGCGTACATGTGCACGCTGTTAGTACTATTATCCGCATATGCACGCCGTTAATACAATTATCCGTAGCGTGCAATGTACGCCGTTAATGAATATACCAAAATTTTGGCATAGCGACAGTTTTTAAATCGTCGCTGATTCCATTTTAGCGACGGGTTGTAAACCTTCGCTAAAATTAACGACGGTGTTTTAACCGTCGCTGATTCAATTCAAAAACCGTCGCTGATTCAATTTTAGCGACGGTTTTGATATATATTCCGTCGCTAAATATTCCGTCGCGTGGTTGTGGAGCACCGTCCGTGCTTACGAGCAGCGTCCATGCTTCGTAAGCGCGGATTGAGGCATTCTTGCAAACTTTTGTTTTAAAATTATTTTTGAAATTAATTTTAAAAATTAAATTATTTTTAAAAAAAAACCTGAGTTTTTATGATGTTAAATAATCAGAAAATTAATTATCTTTTATATTATAGAATGAATTCACGATTTGTAAATAATATTTATAATCAACTGAGATCGCATAAATATTTTACTAATCGAATGAAATATTACAGTAACATATTATAAAAAAGAATAATTTTTTTGGTATGTTAAAAAATTAAATACAAAGACCTAAATATATATAAGATAACAAATCTCTGTAAACATTTTAACATAATAAAAAAGATTTTGATTTAATCTAAACTAACGGGTCGTGACACACGTGATGCATATGATCCAAAAAAACCAGAAAGACGCAGATTTTTTTTTCAAAAAAAATTAAAATTATCAAAATTTTGAACTAAAACGATAATAGAGTGAAAAGAGAAATGTGAATGTGGGTAAGTAAATAATATTTTTGAAATGATAAAAAAACTTTATTAAATCACAAATCAGTACTTACTTTAGCGAATTTCACTTTAAGTAATAAAAAATAAATATAAATCAAATAAATGAATATTTGAATTATAATAATAAATTTTCTAAATGACGTTCGCATTAAATATTTTATAACATACGCAAATTAATTAATGGCAACCTAATTATTTGTGCAAGTTGGAGTAATTTCCGCCAGATTAAACGTGCACTAATGACTTTTAAATATTTAAATTTAAATTAAATAAAGCCATTCTGGTTTTCTTCTAATTAAGTATTTTCATTTTAATTTAACGTCCATTTATACAATATAGTTTTTGCTATTCGTGATATAAAATATATTTATAAGAATAAAATATTATATTTTTATTTGGAATAGAAAAGGAAAGTAGATTTGTCTCAAAATCTATATATATAAAAAAAAACATCGCCATGAGTTTGTAAAGATAAATTGATTCAACCTCAATTTGAGGGAAAAAAAAATCATCTACAATATTTCTTATAACATTTAATATAGATTACCACATGTAGTGTTTTTATTGATGTGAATCGTAATTAGAAAATTGTTAAAATTTGATAAAGGGTGACAATCAATTATTGTTGTAATATGAAATGTTGTACAATAATTTATCTCGAATCTGAGTTTACTATTTTTCTTTCTTTTTTTTTTTTGATGGAGAACCCGCAACCGTTATCTATTGGATATGTATTTAATAAACTCTCGAGCTGAAAGCAGTAATCTAACTGAAAATCAAGTCAAACAGATAAACGGCATTATAAAAGCTCTATGCAACATATTAAACTGAGAAAATGTTTAGACTAACTATCTTTATGTTATAAAGATTGTATTTTGTTGAGAATCTTTTAATTAATTTAAAGATTTATATATCACATTTTCATGATCAATAAAAACAAATATCAAGAGTTTGTCAAGATAAATCAATCCGACTTCAATTATGTCGATAGATATCTGAATATATGTTTCCGGGAGATTTTATATCATTGGGTTCATCAATCCGACACGGTTCTTAATTAATCTAAACTTAATATATTTTCGACAATTGAGATTCCATACCATAACTCTAGCCCACTTGCCGCAAATCTACAATGTATTAAACTCTAATAAAATATCAAATTTCTAAGGGGTCAAAAATGAACTCGACACGAGTCGATACGAAAAATAATCCCTCCCCTTTCCCACTGGCGCTCAGTGTAAAATTATCTTCTTCTTCCCTGCTCATCCTTCACATTTGATTTTTTTGATCACTCGATTTTCTTCAACACCTCGTCTCTGACTTCATTCAATTCATACCTTTTATTTTGCACTACCACTCATAAGATCAGAATCAAATTGCTACTAGTCATCTCATTGCTACTAGTTCAGATCCATGGCAAGATCTGAACTTGATCTTGCCATGGATGCAGATTTATTACAAAGAACATATATTAAGAAACATCTTATAAAAGGTCAATACGATTTAACAATGATATTTATGCAAATATGACTCAAAATCTTTGGTCATCTTATTCTCATGTTGTTAGAACATCTAATATATTTAAAATTATTTTTAGTAACGAGGCAACAACAAAGAACCGATCAGAAACCAATTTACTATCAAAACAATATGCTAGAAAACTATGGTAATGCCACTCCACAATGTTGTATAATATTTTTCGTTCGAAGTTTTTTCCACACAAATTCGTCTGGGTAAAGGAATTAAAAAAAAAAAAAACACAGTTGTTTCTTTGTTTTTTAATGATTATAACACCATTTAAAAGTGCAGGAACTTAAAAAAAAAAAAAAGAAACTTTTCAGAGGCTTCTTGTAAAAAGGTTATTTAGGAGTTACCTCTGAGGACTGTGAAGGAGACGACGTGTGAAAGACAATTGAGCGAGTAGAAGAACCAGATGTGAAGTATGAGCTTGGAAGAAGAAGAAAATTTCATGCTGAAGGCAAAAAGTGAGGAGGGAAAGAGAAGGGATTGTGTTTTACTGTGAGGTTAATGAGGGATAATTTTGTGATATAAAAATAATTGGAAAGTAGTGGAAGGAATGGAATAGTGATTCCCATGTAATAGGAATGGAATGGCAGCAGTCACATGGAATTGGGAATCAACATTCCCATGACCATTCCCATGTCTGTATCAAACACAAAAATGAAATGGCCTATTATATTCTCACCCCATTCCTGCATATCAATCATGTCCTTAAAGGTACACAAATGAGAGTTGAAAAGAGTGACATTTAGGATGGTTGGTACTTGCTAGCCTTCATTTTGGCACAAACATGGTGATGCAGTGAGAAAGTTTGAGCTTAATTTTAGCATTGTCCAAATAAATTGGGCTAAAAATGTTTAATTACTTGAATCGATTTGATCATCATATCATCAATTCACCACATATATTTATATACATACAAAACAAAAGAAAATTACATTTTCTAAACATAACCTATAAAAATAAACCAGTTGTTGGATTATGCAGCAACCGATAATATACACATCAAAATGTATAATTAAAATAAGAATCACCAAGTAGTTGACAGAACTGGGAACATTGAAAATGCTCACCACCTTCACAATGGGCAGAGAATGGAGGAGGACAAGGAGAACTGAAATCACAAAGTTTGAGAACTGGATTGCCTTTGAACCACAGATACGATCACAGTTACGTCGTCAAGCTTGCCACCAGTGTACCCTGCATATCCAGCTGCCTGTGCATTATCCGCAAATGGACTTCTGGCCGTTACAGACTTACCCACCTCTTGTGCCTTGGCTGCCAATGCTTCCGCAATTTCCTAAAAACAAGAACTGGTCCGGATGAAGGAGACATCAAGATTGGAAAATCTCAACATAAAAAATAAACTCACATACACTAAGGGCTAATGGCACGTGTGTTTCTGTTTTCAGGAAATGTTTTCATTTAGTTTATTTTGACACGATATGAAATCTAGAGTAGAAAACATGTTCTTCAGAAAATATAACCCAAACATAAACGTACTCATTCCCTAATTCAATCTCTGAAAATATATTTCCAAAAACATTTGTAAAACCAGAGACATATCCAAACGTTACTAAAGCTTTTTCCCATTTGTTTTGTGCATGAAGGAGAATGTAAGTAGAGAATCAATTCATAATGGGAAAAATATTTCAAGTATATTTGAGAATTTTTGCAATGACAAGTTTGGGTGCTCCTCTATCTACAAAATACCAGCATTCAATATTCTGGGTCTATTCTGTGTCAACAGTCAGTAAAGAAGCTCCATATATTCAACAAAAATTAATAGAACCTTCGGTTTGCAATCTGCAGCAAGGTACTTTGAAACTTCTGATGTGATCTCTTGATCATACAAATTGTCAAGAAGTCCATCAGATGCCAAGATAATCACATCCTCCTCCTCTAAATCAATCCTGTAGAACTGAATTGAGACAAAGATTGTAACCAAAGGCTATTGAATGATTTATGAAAATTATATGAGTTATTTATGAATTTAGCTGTCCTATTCCACTCAATTGAGTTCATTACGAGTGATTTTAAGCTTTGTCTATTTAGCGCTAATTGTTCTTGTTTCTGAAAGAAATGACAGGGCTGCACTCATCACATATCCATATTGTTTTTAAATAATCAAAGATCCCTGCCCCATGAATCAAGGCAGGAAGCTACGAGCAGCTCCGAAAAGTGATGCTTATTTTAAAATTAGCTTTCAACTACATCAACACCATGCGAAAGTCAGCATTTTTTTGGAATTATTTTGTAAAGCCATACCTCCGCAAGATTAGAGGGATCATCACCTCTTTCAATCTGTAGCGGGAAATGAAATACATGTAGCATAGGTGAAGATCTTTTGTAAACGGATCCATGCCGAAGGATAATAAATCCAGAGTCTCCAATATTAGCCACTTGAAGAACCTATTGACATTTGATGCTCATTCAACAACTTACAAACTTTCATATAAAGGAAGAATCAAATTGACAAAGGAAACTTGAGTCCGAGGGAATCATTCACCTCGACATGTTTAAAATTCCCTATCATACTTCAATCCATTCACCAAAACCAGTATTGATGGTTAAAAGCTACCAGATATCACAAGCTCTGAATTGCCTATACCTGACCAACTAATTGAGCAAGCAAAACAGTTGAGGATCCAGGAGATTGAGTTTCACCAACACTGAGTTTAAGAAGTTCGGTAGGGTTGCATATTGAATCACTGTTGCAATCCAACGCAAGCTTTTCACAATTTTTTATGAGTTCTTGAGCATAAACTCCAGGATTTGTCCCTAAATAGAGATGTAAAAAATGGTCATTTAAGATTTTTAGACAGTACTGGCCATGAGATTGATAAACATAGATAGCAATTTTCAATGCTATCTTTTATTTTTCTATTTTACATGCAAGAGTGGTCATAGGACTAGCAGGAAATGATGTAACGGAACAAACCTTCAAATGACCACTGACCAACTCCATCAGCTACGCCTAGCCATGTTTGACCAGTGACAAAATATGCATCCTCTCCACCTGTCAACACCTGGAATTTATTATTTTGGCAAATTACTCACCTAGGTATGGTGATGCTAAATCTATAACAAAATTTAGCACATTTTCAAAAAGAATGGAACAAGTTATTGCCGGACAGTGTGCTGAAGTCCTAAACTGGTTATTAAAACTTCAAAGTTAATTCCTTTTGCTGTAAAAAATTAAACTCATAATTCACCAACTTTTTTATCTGGGTTTTAAAATAGTTACAAGTGTTATTGACAAATCTTTCTTTTGCATGTAAGTTATTTCAGACACAAGTTCAATACTGACCCCTGAGCCCTGACGTAGTTATTGCTTCGGGAGGAGACCAATTAAAGAGGATTTTAATAATGCAGCATTTCCAGAAACTTGTGAAGTTGTCAAAAGCCTACCCCACTACATGAAGGGTTTTTTTAACTGTTTAAGGTTAATACTTGGGCTTTTTACCTGTTTACAGTAAATATTTTAATAAAATAAAGTGAGTTTCTTAAACTAAGAGGCGTGACTTACATAATTCTTTTTTTAAATGCAAGTCTCGCCCAATGAGATGGCGTGACTTGCATAATTTTTTTTTTAAAAAAAGCAAGTCACGCCAATTCATTGGGCGTGACTTGCTTGAATTTTTATTTTAAAAGCAAGTCACGCCAATTGAATAGGCGTGACTTGCTTAAATTTTTCTTTTAAATAAAAGCTAGACGCTTGTTGTTTGCGTGTTATTATTATTGTTTGCGTAGATCTTCAAATTATTAATTACATTAATAGATATAATAATTACTTTATTATATTTTATTTAATATGTTAAGCTAACTCAAGTTAACTTTTTTATTTGATTTTATTTAGATTGTCAATACTTCTGTTTTGATTTTTTAATGCAGGTAAAATTTCAATATAAAAATTTAAATCTAGGTATGTATATAAACTTTTATTATTAAAATAACGTGGTATTTCCAAAACTCGTAGATTGTAAAATATTATTTTTTACTTATAGTTAATGTTTTATATTATAATTGTTTTGATAATTGATGTTGTAGTTGTTTTTTTAGACAATATTGTGATAGATAATAATATATTATTCTTATTATTTTTTAACCTCTTCTTTGTAAAAGAAAAGAAAGATGCATGTTCGTCAGTCTTTCACATGGGATGGTTCTTCCATCACAAGCGTCCAGCTTTTGTTTTAAAAAAAAATTTAAGCAAGTCACGCCTATTCAATTGGCGTGACTTGCTTTTAAAATAAAAATTTAAGCAAGTCACGCACAATGAATTGGCGTGACTTTCTTTTTTAAAAAAAAAATTATGCAAGTCACACCATCTCATTGGACGTGACTTGCATTTAAAAAAAAAAATTATGTAAGTCACGTCTCTTAGTTTAAGAAGCTCACTTTTTTTTACTTTATTTTATTAAATTATTAAAATATTTACTGTAAACAGTTAAAAAGCCCATTACATGAGTGTGGCTCCACTTGTAATGGAACACCAAAAGATCACTTTAAGAAGAACAATCATGAGATACCTTTGAAGGATGTGGCAATAAAGCAGCACCAGATGATAGAACAAAGTCTGTCATTTGGATTTCCTGGCTGTTAAGAACAGATGTATCGTATCAGGCTCTGATTCACACTTGACTAAGAATCACAATTATCAAAACAAAATATAAGCCTCTTGTGATCTTAACATACATAAAATTTAAAGCATTCAATATCCTTGTACTTCTTATTGAATCATGATATGGGAATTAAGGTATCAGAAGCATAAAACAGCAAATGTAGTATATTTCAGTCAAACTAGGAATGATCACGTGCGATGCACGTGGGTGATTAATAATGAAATATATACTAAAAAGATTTAAATAATTTTTAAAATCGTTTAAATAACATCTTGTTTATGAGTATTTATTGATCTAAATATATCAAAACACAATAAATAAAAATACATCATAATGATAAATCAAATATATTCACTTATTTATATAGCATTTTTCAATTTGCATGATTATAACATAATGACAACTTTCTCAAATTAACAAAGATACTTTTCATCCAAATATTATTCACAATGGAAAACAATAAAAATAAAATTAAGAGAATAGTAAATTTTTCTAAAATCAAAATCACAATGTATTTAAATGGAGTGCATATAGTGACTGTCAAATAAAATTCTCTTAATTAACTAAATTATCATAATGATGTTAAAATAAAACCCCTAAACTTGTTATTAAGTTAAATATCAATTGTGTTTTTGCTAACTTTTAACTCCTTGCGAATTTTGTTTAACTTTTTCTTTTTTTAGAATAGATATTACACATCAACTCAAATATTTTAAACTGTATAGTAGCTCAATCATCATGATTC
>NC_133314.1:958189-995859 GCF_012295235.1 Primulina huaijiensis
CATTAAAAATTTATTGATTTAATTTGCTAAATTAAATGAATAAGGGTATATTAAAACATTCACAATTAGAAGTGATATATTTATATGTATGTTAGATGTTAGATTTTACTAAGAAATGTAAATAAATAATTTTTCTGGCCTAAAATTTAAAAAAGAAATAGGAATGTGTATTAATGTCCAAATCCATTTAAGATGGACAATGAATTACAAAAAACTCCTAAAAAAACATATTAATTTAATTTGCTAATTTAAATTAACAAGAAAATTTAATTAAATAATTTTTTTTGGCATAAAAGTTAGGAAAGAAAGAGAAATGTGTATTAATGTCCAAATTCATTTAAGATGGACAATGAATTGCAAAAAAAACCTTTAAGATAACCTATTAATTTGTTTGCTAACTTAAATTAAATTAAATAAATGAACAAGGACAAATAAGGAAATTCACAAATGAAATTGGTATATTTATATGTAAAAAAACCTTTAACATAACCTATTAATTTATTTGCTAACTTAAATTAAATTAAATAAATGAACAAGGACAAATAAGGAAATTCACAAATGAGAGTGATATATTTATATGTAAAAAGCCCTTTAAGATAACCTATTAATTTGTTTGCTAATTTAAATTAAATTAAATAAATGAACAAGGACAAATAAGGAAATTCACAAATGAAAGTGGTATATTTATATGTATGTTAGATTTGATTAGGAAACAGCGAATGAATATAAATAATTCCATAATCCACATTATACTAATGAAATGACTGATTTCAATGCAGATTGATTGTATGTCATCAAGGCACTAGACAGAAGAGATTGATTGCATAGAGTGCAGATTAATGCAGCAAATAGTTAGAGTGAGTGAGAAACCTTTTGATAGAAACTTTTGTGGGTTCCATCTCCATCACTTGATTTCCTGATGATTCCACTATGTTATCATTCACATTATCATCGTCTTCAGTGCTTTCTGATACCAGAATTGACTTTTGTGCTATGTCGGCCAGCTGTAAATGATATATGAATTAAAAACATAGCTTCCCCATATGAAGTGAGCCTACGTCATTCTGTTCTCTCAAAACTGAAGCTCCTGGGAAAACTTCATGGTGAAAACAGAGGGTCAAAGGAACATTATCTTTACTAATGTATTCTGATATTCTGACTACGGCAATTAGTGACAGATTTGATCAATATCTCTGGCAAAGGTATTCCGATCATCACATTATTATACAGACAACATGAATGAAATTTTAGATACTTCAATTCATCATCTCACACTTAAACCCATCTAAAAGCATAAAATGTGGCACTTTAAGCAACATATCTGAATTGGTCTTTGCTTTTGCCAAGTGTAGCGCCGAAGAAGGTGTAGGTTTGAGGTTTTCAAATATGAAATAGGTCCGACGAGTGACATTCTATTGCGTCACAGTGAATGTTGCTAATCCTCACTTGCAACTCATGAAATTCCTCATTTGATAACCGATAAACTTTAGCACACAGCAGAATGAGATTTAAATTACTTATGAAAGTTAGAATTTCTGGTTCCTGGTTTGTATGTTGAAATTTATGTTTTATTTTAATATTAGAGTCACATGTTTATATCCATGCTTGACCCATATGAGACACCAGTAAATTGGTGTTGGTGCCTTGTGATCAGTCTTAAATGATATAACTAACCAATTTTAGGCTCTCAGCTTTGTGAGTATCCCTGTATTCTTCCCCATCGCCACTGACTGATTCCTCATCATTTGTCTGTCCAGTTTCCAACTTAGGAGACATGAGCATTAATCGGATTATGCCACTTTCACTTTCATCTTCTGCAATTTCGTTATGTAACTCATTTCTTTCTAAAGAAGTCTGAGCCTCCGCATCTATAGACAACCGCAAAACTGCTTCCATCCCAGGAGCCACAGTCAGAATGTTATTAATGTCATCGCCAATTTTAGAATCTGCAAACAACTCTGTTGAAACAACAGTGTCTATACTATCCTGAAAAGCATCCTTTTCAGATTCCGTTAATGTATCGGGACTCAGAGAAATCGTCTGCAACATGGTTACATCAACAATGTTATTTTCTGGAGTTTCCACTGCAGCAATATTATTCTCTATTTTTGAACTATTTGCAAGCATAGGCACACTCATCAGACTTGAGCTATCTTTCTTTTCATTGAAGCATTCCTCATCTTTTCCATCATTCTCGATGTCATGACCTGGAGTAGAAGAATTTTTCAGTTCTACCTTTGAAACTATAGTGGGCAATTCAAATTCAGTTGCGTCTATCAACTTCTCACCCAAGTCATTCTTTTTCTCAGAAATACTTAAATTTTTGCCATCAAAATCCATAGAAGTTGATTCATTAGTCACCTCAGCCAAGCTAGAGTCTCTCACACCTCCATCATCATCACCATTCAAGTCTGTCACCATGTTGTCTTCCTCTGTACCTTCCTCTTCAATGTCCTTTTCAACCTTTGATTCCTCCAGTTGCGCATTTGAGGCAGACTCGCTAAGGTCCCCAAATCGAAATATAATACTACCATCAGAATGCTCTGCCAACACAATCATCCAAGAAAAGCTTAAAGATTACAAATAACTCCAATTTCGAAATTCACACACAACGACGACTTGAAAAACATGAGCTATAAATATTCAACCATTTCCTAGGTCAATTAACCAACTTTATTATGAGTTATCCACAAAATTAATTGTATAAACTACCAGTAAATTCTTCCTTCTTTGACTATAATACATTCTTATGGAGATACTCACAAATAAATTGTGTCAACTACAAGAAGATACAACGAAAACTGGGAGTGTATCCAGGTGACCAGGACCATTCTCCTCCTCCTCCAGATGAAAAAAATTTCAAAATTTACTAGTAATTTTTATTGTTTATAACCCCAAAATTAAATTCAGGCTCTATCACTAACTCCAACCCCAAGAGGCCAAGTGTAAAAGCCGACAACGATCCATCTCTAGCATGCACAAGATTCTCCAAGTTTAAATGTTTCTTGGCAAAAATAAGAACAAGAAAATGGGAACCGAGAAAAAAGGAAATCAGTAAGAAGGTTAATGAAGGGCATTGAGCATACCATGAGTCGAAATTACATCAAAATCTGGATACACGCTCTTCATACTTGAATTCTCTTGCTCATCATTCAAATATTCCTGTGTGTCTCCAGTGTCCTCCATATCAATACTTTGAGTAGAAGAATCCTTTGGGTCTACATTTGAAGCTGTAGTGGGAAACTCAAATTCAGTTGCGCCTTTCATCAACTTCTCATCCAAGTCATTCTCTTTCTCACCAATACTAATATTTTTGCTATCAACAACTATGGAATTTGATTCATCAGTCACCTCGGCCAAGCTAGAGTCCTTTACACATCCACCCTTATCACCATTCAAGACATTCACCACAAGGTCATCATTTATACCTCCCCTTTCAATCTCCTTTTCAACATTTGGCTCCTCCATATGAACAGTTGAGGCAGCCTCACCAGGTTCCCCAAACTGAAATACTAGACTCCCGTCAGAATGCTCTGCCAACAAAATCATCCGAAAAATCCATGAGATTACAAACAATACCAATTTCCAAATATTCACAAACTACCACCACAAAAATGGGAGCTTTACATTTTCAAACTTGTTCTTTATTCAAAGAAGGCCTAAGAAGGTTACAAACAATTCAAGTTCCAAATACAACCATCCCCCACCAAAATGGAGCTTTTCATTTTCAAACCTTTTGTTTTGTCAAGTAACTGACAATGCAACGGAATTGTTCAGATATAAATTGTATAAGCAACTACCAGAATATACGATTCTAACCAAGGGTGTATACAGTTGGACAAGTCACTTCACCTTCTCCAAATGAAAAAGATTCAAACTTTACTGGAAAATCTTTCTTCAGATGCAAATCGTCTTAACCCTCAGTTAAACTCTGGTTCACTTCTAACATCTAACTCCAATCTCAAAGAGTAAATCGGAAAGGGATCAATCACTAGCAGGTACAAGAAGCTACAATTTCAAACATATATTGAGAAAAATAAAACCAAGAGAATGAAATCGATGAAAGGAAATAAGTATGTGAACTATTATGAGAGGCATTGAGCATACCATGAGTTGAAACTACATCAATAGAAGAAGGTGTTGGGGCAGAGGGACGAGATATCAGCTTGAGATGAAATGTCCTATTTATTCTATGGATTCTTGAACTGGGCGAGTAAACATGTGTAGAAGATAAATGCTTTGAAGGTAACACTACATGAAATTTGTAGCTGGTATGGATAGGTCGAAAATCTAAGAAACTGTGGAAAAGATCCGCCATTACTACCGACGATTAAAGGGCTGTCGCTGATGATGTGATAATCTATTATTACAAAAAAAAAAAAAACTGGGGAGAATTTTTTTTTTTTTTTTTGTGGTATCTAAAAATTGTTTACCCATTTTCCTTCCATATATGTGAGGATAGAAACAGGAGGGCATATCAACTTCATTTAAATTTAGAGAAATATGCATTCTAGTAGAGTTGCAGTCAGCCGAGTAACACAAGTAACATGTTACTAGAGTTCGACTAAAAAAAATTAAAATATTCGAATTCGAGAAAGAATCTAAGTATTAATTTTGAAACTCAAGATCGATTCGATAACCACTCAAGCTCGAGCTAAAAACTCGATTTCGATTTTATTTTAATTTTAAATAAATATATATCTAATCAAGTAGGTCGTACTCGAACAGACTCATCATATACTCAAACTCGACTCGAGCTCGGTCAAACTGAACTCGATTTCGAGTTTTAACGGAACTTGAGTGGAGTTACGTTTCCACCCCTACTCCTCAGGCCATCTCCAACCCATTGCACCATATTCTGCATTACATTTTGCGCTAATTAGTACTACACCAAAATCATCTCCAACCCATTGCACTACATTTCGCACTACAATAGAATATTATCATAATATTTTTTTTTATTTCAAGTTTTCAACATTAATATTTATATTTCCTAATAACTATATATAGTTTGATAATACGATAATATTTAAATCTTATAATTTATATATTAAAATTGGAATTAATTATTTCGTATAAAAAATTTAAATTATTTGAATTAATTATGTCATATAAAAAATATATTTTTTACGAAATTTTTTCATGCTTCATAATTTTGTTGTTTCTTAGTTGTTGTCGTTGTTATTTGTTGTTTCGTAATGTTTGTTGTTAGTTGTTTGTAATTTGTACTATTTTTAACGCACTAATAATTTAATTTGGTTGTTTTTAAAATTTATAGTTTTATACTTAATTATTTTCAAATCAAAATATTAAAATTTTAAATTAACATAATTTAATATTTATTAAATTTATTAAAAAAATAATTTATAAATTTTATTATTTAATTGAAAAATTAAGCAATTAAAATAATCTAAAACACTTTAAAAAATAAAAAAAAATTAAAATGCTGTTCGGCGCCACATGTGGAGTTGAAAATAGCGCAACTCTATTTCAACGCAAATTGGAGAGTTGCGTTGGACCAATTATTTTAACGCTACAATAGGATTGACATTATTGTAGTCTTAGGATTGGAGTTGGTCTCACAATCCCATTTTAGAAATGGACTTTATATGCCAAATTCTCAATTTACCCCATTCTTAATTAATACAAAACCACCCTTTAAATAATAGAAAAAACTTGAACACAAATTTTCTCTTCACTCTTCCTCCAACAGCTCACGTTTCTGCGTAAAAATTTTGATTCTTCTCTTATAATTGCTTTCTTTCTAAGAAGCACAGAAGCTGATGGATGAGGTGGATTATTTTCTCGATTTCATGAGATTCCTTGTAGAGTTACATTCTTTTTGTATTAGCAATCTACTGTAATTTTTTCACTCTGATCTCTTCCTCGTTTATCCTAAAAAATATTCATTTCATGAAAAAGAGTTGGTCTGCTGCTTTCGTTTTTGCCTAGAATGTTTGCTAAAAGAATTAAAAAAACATGTGTAATTGAACTTAATGAGGTAAAATTGGAGTTGTTTGAGAATTGAAAATGATAGGTTTTTGGATTTGTTTTGCTACTGCTTTGAATCTTTGGTAAAAGAAACTTTACTGAGGTAAAGTTTTGCTAGTGAATGTTCAACTTTTGGAATCCTGCTGAATTCCAACAACCTCAAAACCTTGTACCCAATTGAAATGCATCAGCCGACCGAAATTTTAGTTATTTTTCAGTCGGCAACACATTAATCTAAAATCCTAAACTTTTATATCCGAATAAAATGTATCAACCGAGTGATTGATTTTTTGTTCATGTTAATCAACCTCAACTATCAACATATGCATATTCTTGTAAGGTTCTTTACAAATAATTTCACTAACTTCTCCTTCCTTGCCTTTGTTTGAAGCCGGTGCCATTAGGGGTGGACATCCGGGTATGATACCATAGATCCAACCCGATCGGGTATTTACTCCCTCGGGTCATGTTTTAGGATTTTTTTCCTACTCGATGTCTGATCGGGTACCAGCATAAATTTAGTTTTTTTAAAAAATATATTACTACACAATAATTATATATTAATTAAAAGAACTAGAGATGGCATCAGACTAGGTCTGACACGGGTTTGGCCAATCTCAGGACCCGCCCAACCAAAAAAAAATTGAACCTAGAACCGGCCCGCATCAAAACTTGGTGGGCCTGGGTTGGTCCCCGAAAATATAAGGGCAACTTAGGATTCAGTACCCAAAGTTTTTAAACTTTGGTTTTACTACCCAATTTTATTATTTTCCCCAAAATACCCCTCAACCTCTTTTTAATTAAATTGATTTTTCTTTTTAAATTAATGGCCCATCATACTTCCGTAAGATAAATTAAATCTTTTACCTCTTTGACCAGAATGTCACCGGGTTACATCCACCGTATTTTAAGAACTGCTCCTCACAGTCCAACCACACGATCGCAACCGATGGTTACAGACGCAGATTCCTTCAGCAGCACTTAGCACAACCTTAATTCGTTTCCTACCTTAAGGTGTATAGTAAAAGATAAAATTTTGAAAATAATACATGAGAGGGGCTGAGAGCAAAAGATCTCTTTATTCAAACACACACATCTTTTATTACATTGAAACCTCCTGTAGAGGAAGAGGAACTTGCTTAGCTAGTTATAGTAGCCGAAACTTGAAAACACATAAACTAGAAAGAGAAAATATTACAATTGGTTTTGAAAGAAATGAGGAAAATGTTCGATGATCTTCACTTCCTTCTTACTGCCTTATTTATAGAAGGCTTCCTTCGGATTTGAAATTCGAACTTCAAATCTTCATAAGCCTTTACAGCTTGCTTATGGACCCTTGAGTGGTTGAGCGGTCCTATTTTTCTTGAAATGTCATTTTCTAAATTATTAATCTAGACATTAACTTTTCGTCTTCTTTTATCTCTCCCAGGTACCAGTCGAGATGTGCTTGGAGGATATCAGCTGAAATCTCATCTTCTTTTTCTTTATACATTTTTATAATCTTTCTGAGAGCTGCAGCCTCACTCCTCTTATACTTGATTCTTCTTTTTAAAACTTTCAGACATACACGATACATCTTCAAGTTTTACTTCTGGTGTGTTTAACTGGTTTCATTTATCCCTTTTTTATAGATAAAATTTTGAGACCAGTTTTCTTGTTCTCTTTATTGGATTCCTTTTTTGAATAAAGTATCCAATGTTCCTCCGTCTTTTACCACTCATTATTAGTGGTTCTTGTGTCATTTTCCACCGATTATTGGTGGTCCTGTTTTCTCCACTCACATGGTGGTCCTCTTTTTGTTAGTGGGTTTAGTCACATGTCCCTTTTAATTTTGTCGAGGAATCTTCAGCTTTTTGTGTCCTCGAGGAAAATGTAAATGTGGTCCTTCCCCACTTGTCCTTGCTTCGGTAAAATGTTTCCGATCAGATCTCGGTTTGAAACATTTACCGAATTCCGGTTCTTTCTGATTCTGACATTCAGAACATATGTTTTCTGACCATCTTCCTATATGTGCCATATTACAGAATTTTCGACGAGTCTCTTTACTGGCCGACAGCTTGCTGTTCCACAGAAGATTTCTTTTCTTTTCGAATAGGTCTTCTGCAAAGCTTGTAGTTTTTCTTGTCATAGTGTTTAACAGGAATGATCCATTTAAAGAATTTTGGTAAAACTTAAATGGAAACTTGACTTTGTCCATCTCTGTGAGACAGACCCAGATACCCCATGCTCTCCTTGTAGACATATCATCTTCATTAAATGAAGAGACTAAGGGGGTTTCATTTGTAGGAGGATCTTTTATAAATTTTTGAGAATTCATGTCTGGCCTCCTTAGCTTGATAAAATGAAAGGCTTCGTGTGAGCCTTTTCCTGCTGGTTCTGGTGCTGCACTGAAAAAGTATAGCTCCAAAACATCTCCTCTGGACAAATGATCATTATTTGCCCAAGTCTCATGAACAGCTTCCTGAATCCATTTTGGTAATGCTGATATCTCCGGGAAGCTGGGCGAAGTAGTATAAACTGAGGCAAGAGCCCCAAATTCATACCAGGCTTTGACCTCTTTTGGATATGAATTTTGTTTCATCCATACCCTAGGATATTTTCCTGCAACATCAACTCGAACCATGGCTGGGTTGATGCCAATTCTTGTGTTTAATTTCTCCCAATTCTGTTGGTAAACCTGAAATGGAGAAATTGCATTTTCATTAGTACCAACCTTAGTTTTGCCTTTGTCAGTACGAGGCCTAAGGTTGATCTCTCCCTCTTCAATCCCCGAGGTGAAGGGTTGACTTGAGGACTCGAGATAAGGATCTGGAGTCTCAATTTTTGTTTTAGCCGACTCATCTATAGATGATCCCGACTTAACACTTGTGCAAGGGGTATTTGAATCCCCCGCTACAGGTATAGAGTCCTGTACTCGAAAACTCTCCATTTGGGAAACCAATGGTTTCTCAATGCCTTGGAGGATAGGCCTTTGCATTACAGACCATAACTGAGTATATGCCTGTAAACATCCTGTGATTCGATCAGAGACAATTCTCTTATCAGCTTGTTGAAGCCTTCCCGCAACTTCTGCGTTTAGTGCTAACTTGTTAAACTCGGTTTGAAGCATTTCAAGGTGTTCCCTCAAATGCCTCTGCATCTTGATAATAGCATCAATGTCAATGCTGTCCATCTCTTGTTAAAAAATCTGCAAGAATATTTTCATGAGATTTTATAATCATAATATCAAAAATATAATTTTGACATAATGCCTGCCATCTTAATAATCTGACCTTCTCAGGTTTAGATTCAATTCTATTCCTTAAGAAAGCTTTCACCTGTGTGTTATCAACTTTCAAAGTGAATTTCTTTGCAAGTAAAAATAATGGCCATTTTTCAAAAGCCCTTTTTACTGCATAGAATTCTTTTTCGTTGATATGCCATCTCATGGCTTCTGCATCTGAGAATAACCCACTACAATACCTGCATGGTTGTTCTCCATTTGGTGTGAACTTTGTTAAAACTGCAGCCCACCAATGATCACTGGCATCAGTATATAATACCAGATCATCTTCATCTTGAGGAATAGCCATTTTTGGAAGATTCTTACAAATCTTCTTTAATTGAACTAATCCCTTTGTGTGTTCGTCTGTCCATATAAATTTAGCCTCTTTTTTCAATAATGGACTGAACACTTTTCTGTGTTTTGCTAGGTTTTTAATAAACATCCCAGCAAAATTAACAACTCCTAAGAAACTTTGAAGTTGCTTCTTGTCCTTGAGACTTTCTGGAAAATTCTGCACCTTTTCTACTATGTGTTCTTGCAGAATTATTCCTGACTCATCGATTTCAATTCCAAGGAATTCAATCTTCTTTGTTGCAATGACTGCTTTCTTCTCAGATAAAACCAGTCCTTCTATTTTACAAACATTGGAAAAAATTTCCAAATGCTTAACATGTTCCTTCATATCTTTAGATGCTATTAAAACATCATCAATATAAACAAACATAAATTTAAAATAATCTTTAAAAAGATTATCCATTTTTCTTTGGAATATCTGGGGTGAATTAGCCAATCCCATTGGTAATACCTCTCAAATATAATGTCCCTGAGGTGTGGAAAAAGCTGTGAATTTCTTGCTTTCTTCCTGCATCCGAATTTGATAAAATCCGGACTTACAATCAAACTTAGAGAATATCTTGGCGTTGCGTATACAACTAATCAAGTGTTCTCTACTAGGTATGAAATACCCATCAAACTCCAGAATCTTATTAATTTCTTGATAATTAATAACTAGTCTGGGTTTTCCTCGTTTTAGATCACCATGATTTCTTACCAGAAAACCTGGACTACTATCTGGTGACATTCCTGCTTTGATTAAACCAAGGTCCAAAGGTTCCTTGATTATAATCTGCATATCCCTTTGATCAATAATATTCATTGGGATTGGTTTGCAATGGACAAATTCATACTCTTTGCCTTCCTTAATTTTAAGGCAAGCTTTGAGTTGATTTTTGTCCCACCATGCCAAAAGATCTTCATTGTAATTTTCTTTGATCCTCTTCTTGACATCTTCTAAGGATACCTTAGATTCAAACTCTACATCATTCTGATGTAAAGTTATCTTCATGTATTCCATATCTTCTGGTTGGAGAGTTTTATCTGCTCTCAACTGGAGCATTGTTTCTCCAAACCTTCTAGAATCTTTCATTTTTGGGTTCAGAAGTTGTCCTGAATCACCACGCTTGCTGCGAAACTGGATCGGCAATTTTCTGTAAAATGCCTCTCTTAGTCTCTGGACTATAATTTTGTGGTTACAAAGAGTTGTAATCACTAATCTTCTAGTCTCATTTTCTTGAGTATAAGATTTGAACATTTGTAGAGAATTGTTTCCTAGTAAAATGTCAGCTCCTGTATCATGAACATAAATTGGTGGTGTCTTCACCTTATACCAAGGTGTTTGCCCAGCCCCGCCAATCATAATTTCAGTCATCTTAATCCCTTTACATAAGATTAAGATTCTTCTGGAAAAATCTCTTCCAGCAATCTTTGGTAATTCTTCTTCCAAATTATTTGGAAAAACTCCTCGTTTTGCTGTACAAATGCCAGCACCTGAATCAATATAAGCAGCAAAATATTCTGCCTTATATTGTTCGTATAACATTCCTACTGGAATGTATATAGAGAATGGACTTGTGGTCATTGGACTTTCCACATCTTGTCTTCTGCCATAAACTTCATTCCATGCTCTAGACATTTCCAAGGTTTATGTTCCTCGAGAAACTCTAGTCCAAGAATCAATTGATCTGATTCTTTCCCTGGAACTCCTGTGATATGAACTTCCAATTCTCCAACTTGGATCATTCTTTGTTAAGTTCTTATCATAGGTTGTTCTAAATAGTAAATTGTATTACAAAGAAATTGATTCCTTTGTTTCGTAATATCAAATACTATATCGACTTCCTTCCACCCTTCTGGGCATCTAAGCTTTCCTATTGTTGAAAAACTTTTTAGCTCCTGTTGGGTTTCTTGAACAGGGGTTTTTCCCCATCTGTAGCTTGTAATTCTATCTCCCTGAAAAGATAGTCTTCTTGATTCCAATCTAAGACTCTGATTCCTTTGTAGAATCGGTTTATCTTGGATTTGGATATCTGTTTCCTGTATCACTGGAAATTCAATTCGTTCTTGATAAATTGCCTGAGCAACTTTTCCGAATATTTCTGGTATCTCAATAAACTCATTTCTAATAAACAACTCTGAATGGTGTGTATTAGATAAAGCATATGAGATTTGATAGGTAATAGAATATGGTCTATTACCTTCCTTCATTAGCCTTTTCTCCTTGGAATTTTGATGTAATGTCAAGGCTCGGCTAAAATCCCGATCTGCCAGGTTGTAGGCTATCCTTGGATAGATAACTCCTACAATCTTTCCTGCACAGAGATTTACTGAGATAGTTCCCAGTACTGAATCTTGAAGGTTCCCCATCCTTTTATCGCATATAGCAATATCAATGGGTGAATCAATACCTTCTTTGAAAGTAGCTTTTATCATAATTTGGATTGCTCCAATATGAATCCAGGACATAGTCCTTGCTACTTCGATCTTGAGTTTTTGTAATTCCTCCTTTATTTCCTCAGAAGGAATTAATTGCATCTCCATTCTATTTCCCGTAAGTTCCGTTGGGATTGCCATTTCCCTTCTAAAAACTTTATCGATTAGATGATGCTTTCTGTTTCTTAGGCCAAGATTTCCTAAGAACTTTTTTACATGTCCTGCAGAGAACCCTTGATATCTCTGTAGACTAGGATTTTCTTTCATGATCCTTTGGACCATGTTATGAGATATTGTTGTCTGGCTAAAGAACCCAGACAAATCTTCATGTGTTTCNCCAATTTTCCTTTAAGGAAAGAAGCTCTTCGTGCCAATGTATCTGGATTTCCAGGTACATATTCCCTTATGAGCATTTCTCTCCAGGGACTTGGCATTTTTGCGAAGAAAAGCTGCATAGCTATGTCTTCTTCGACTCCCGAATTCCATCTATATTTAGTGAATAACATAATGTATTCATCCACTAAACATATATCATGTAATTCAAGACTATACAGAGCTTGAGTATATTTTTTCTTCTTCTCTGTATCTTGACTATTAAAATAGTCTACCCCTATAAATTGTGCTTTAAACAGGGTAGCCATTCTTCCTGCAATCTCGCTAAGAGATTCACCTGCTAGGACTGATTCTTTGGTTTCCACCGAAGTCATGTCCCAAGCAATTTTCACTGATCCCATAAGACTCATTTCTAGAAGTTTAATGAATCATTCTCTGTTGAGATCAAGTGTCCCTGCTGCGATTCTCATAGCAGATGTCCAGTCATCTATGAGATCTTCCTGTTTTTGAAATCTAATACATCAAGGTTAAGCATAACCCCGTAAGGATGTATAGGATCTAAAACAGTTTTCCCATAGGGTGTTTGGTGCAAAGGAATTTGATTTTTCCTTGACCTTGTTCCCGCAGGGTGTGATCCTCCACCAGTATGGAAATCAGATTGAGACTCTCTCATGTTTACATTCTGAGATCCCACACTTTCTCTGGGTGGTTCCTGAGAGGATGACCAAGTTATATCAGGTGTTTCATTTCCTGCTACATTCATCTTAAGATCTACAACCTTGAGATTTACGAAGGATTCCGCAAGCACTTGTAGATCCTCTAGACCAATCCTTTCTAAAGTTGTCATCAGATTAATTTCTTTTCTGAGACCGACTTAATCAGATTGATCATTTTTTCTTCTTCAGTTAATGGTTTTGAAACCACTCTGGCCTTTCCTTGTTGATGTAACAAGGGTTCAGTACCAAATGATGGTGGTAACCATCCTCCTGAAGATCTTTTACTAGAACTTGGTTGTTGTTCTAGTTTCTGAATTTTGTTTTGAATATCCTTTAATATTTCAAGAATTTCTTCCTGGTTTTCAAGGATCTTCTCAACTCGTTGAGGTACAAAATATAGCATGTTGCCATAATTTTGTACTGTTTTCTGGATTTCTCTAAGGTCTAAAGAGAGCTTAGAGGAATCTGGAACTATTTCCAGAAACTTATTTGTTTGAATCATGAGTTTACCTGAGGGTGCTGATGCTTCCCTTTCTGTTTCTGATATCTAACAGTAGTTAGATTCCCTTGTTTATATTCCAAAATATTGGAATAATTCTTGTAAATTATTTTTCTCGAACAAAAGTTCGGATTCATAATTTTTCGAGATTCTCCTCCTCAAACATTTTGTTTCTTTGTAATAATAAATATTGTGTTCGAAATAAATTAACCTACAGCTCTGATACCATTTTCGGTGCGTGGGGATCAATTAAAATCAAAATAGGAGGTAAAGGGAATTTTTGGTATTTTTAAAGAAAATTTCTCTCTCCAGGTACTAAAACCCAGACTCAATTTTAAAATGTACTGATTCCCAATTAACCCAAAATATAAATACATCAAAACTTGGTGGGTCCGGGTTGGACCCGGAAAATATAAGTATTTTTTTAGCATAATATAGATATTTTTCAGGCTCAAAATAAACTAGATGCTATGAAATATTGTTAAACTAGCCATTATGCACACACGTTGCGTACATATCGTCAAATTTGAACAAAATTTTATGATAATTTTAGTAAGATATATGATTTATTAGAATTTTATTATTATTATTATAAATCTTATAATGAATAATTTTAAGAATGATCATCTTGTATAAAAAGTGCATAGTAATAGCCACAACCGATTTACGGCTTCAATAGCTTCTCGTTCAATAGTTCTCTCCATCTCAAGCTTCAATCATTTTCCCATCATCTGCTTAAACCATGACAGTTTTTCTATGGATGGGGAAGAAAGAAACGTGTAGACAGTAGGGATAAGTGTCATTTTCCTTCGTTAATTGTATGTAATAGGAAAGGTAATTTAGTCCAAACATTAAATGGAGCATGACAATTTTTGAATGCCTTTTGGTGTGTCTTTTTTGAGCCTATAAATAAGTATGTCCATTTTCTCACTCCATACACACATACACTCAAGACCCACTCAAACATTTTCTTGCATTTCATATTGCTAGATTTTCATTTGACCATGTCTATTGAGTTTTGGTGATCAAGTGAATGTACGATTTGAGTTCGCCGAAGTTGTAAATTGAGCTTAATTCACTACTGATTCAAACGTTATATCCTAAAAAATAGATGTCTGTATTGATCCTCAAGCACCTCGTTTAAGGAAAATGTACTTTGTTATAGCATTCAGTTTGTTTCTTTCATTATTTTTTCATACAAATTAGTTTTGTTAGTAATATTTCTGGTGTTGTTCTATTATACGTTGCAACATACTTGTCTGATAGTTTTTTGTTTGTCTGTATATTGATTCAACAATTTTGACAGACAAACTCTTTTTAGTGTGTGAGCCTGTGAGGTTCATTTACTCTAGGAGAAACATGGTTAATTTATTATCGATATATTTTGTTTTAATTCAATATTAGATCTATTATGTCTAAGGCTGGTTTTATATTCTTATCCACTCGTAAATTTTGGTTTGCAAATAATCACATTCATTTCTTGTATTTTGTGTTGGTTATATTATTTTGGCTAACAATCTTAAAACATATTTGGTATACTCATTAAGTGATTTATTTCAGATATGTCTATTGATTCGAATGACTCGAATGTGCCAAAGGTTGCTCCCCTAGTTATCAAAGTCACTGCTCCTGCTGCTACGATGCCTAGGAGACATGCAAATAAGCCGGAGAAATTCAACGGCTCTAATTTCAAAAGATGGCAACGAAAGATGTTCCATCTCACCACCTTGAATCTAGCAAGGTTCTTCACCGAAAATGCTCCCAAACAAACTGAGATTGACAGATATGTACAAACGGCTAGTGTTATTGATCCATGAAACCATTCAATTTTTTTTGTGTAGAAATTGTATAATGAACGGTCCTGCTGATTCTCTATACAATGTGTATAATGAAAAGACAATTTAGGAATTGTGGGACTCCCTGAATCGGAAGTATAAAACTGAGGATGTCAGGGCCATGAAATTTATAGTGGGTTGATTCTTGGACTACAAGATTGTTGATTCTAAAACGGTGATTAGTCACGTTCAAGAGCTTCAAGTGATCTTCCATGATATTCACACGGAGGGCATGATACTGAGTGAAACCTTCTAAGTGGTGGCTATCATTGAAAACTTGCATCCAATTTGGAATGATTTTAATAATTATCTGAATCACAAACTGAAAGTTTGAAAAGAGTCAAATAACCTGAAACACGGATGTGTATTTATCTAAAAAACTCTCTTACTCTACAACTTGTATTTACAATCCTTATATAGAAAAATCTATGTAACAAACCTAGATATCACCTTCTAAAAGATATAACAACCTCCTAATTAATAGGATCGATTGTTACATAGCGATAAGACTAAATCTACTCCTAACAAACAATTAAAAATACACGCTAACACCCCCCCTCAAGCTGGACTGTACAGGTTGTACATTCCAAGCTTGGATACAAATTTTTCAAAGGTTGGCTTGAACAAAGCTTTTGTTAAGATGTCAGCAGTCTGTTCTTCGGTGGAGATGTGTTTCACTGTCAGAATCCCTTGGTCTATTTTTTCTTTGATGAAGTGTCTGTCAACCTCTACGTGCTTAATCTTGTCATGGTGAATTGGATTGTGGATGATGGAGATTGCTGCACTGTTGTCGCAGAATTCTAGAATGGGCTATATAGCCTCCAGCTCAAGTTCTTTCAAGAACATTTTTATCCATAAGCCTTTGCATGTTCCAAGAGCTACTGATCGTAGTTCAGCTTCAGCACTACTTCTCGCTACGACGTTTTGTTTCTTACTACGCCACGTGACCAGATTCCCCCATACAAAGGAACAGTATCCAGATGTAGATCGTCGATCTATTGGAGATCCAGCATAGTCAGCATCCACAAACATCTGTATATCTCTGCTTTCGGTCCTTCGAAATAAAAGGCCTCTACCCGGATTCCCTTTTAGGTACCTAAGAATTCTGTAGAGGGCTTTCATATGAGTTTCTGAAGGAGAATGCATAAACTGACTTACACAACTAACTGCAAACCCAATATCCGAGCGTGTATGTGAGAGATGAATCAGCTTGCCCACTAGCCTTTGATAACTGCCCTTATCAACCTATTTGTCATCTGAGTCAATCACCAATTTCAGATTTGCATCCATTGGAGTATCAACTGGTTTTGAGCCTAACATGCCAGTTTCTTTCAATAGATCGAGAGTGTATTTACGTTGAGACACTGAGATGGAGTCTTTGTTCCTAGCAATCTCCATTCCGAGAAAAAACCTGAGATTACCGAGGTCCTTCATATCAAATTCCCTTGCTAATTCAGCTTTAATTCTCTGCATCTCGAGTTTGTCATCCCCGGTTAGAACAATATCATCAACATAGACTATTAAAATAGTAATACCGGTTGACTGTCGTTTGTAGAACAGCGTGTGGTCAAATTGAGCTTGCTTGAAACCTTGGCTTCGGACAAATTTCATAAATCTCCCAAACCAAGCTCTTGGTGACTGCTTGAGTCCGTATAAGGACTTCTTCAACCTACACGAATTACCTTGGTTATGGCTGGTGTTGAAACCAGGAGGTAGATCCATGTAAACTTCTTCTTCTAATTCCCCATTTAAAAATGCGTTTTTCACATCAAGTTGTAGAAGTGGCCAATCGAGATTAACTGCGAGAGACAAGAGAATACGTATGGAATTTATCTTCGCCACTGGAGCAAAGGTTTCTTGGAAATCAATACCTTGGGTTTGAGTATATCACTTTGCGACGAGTCTTGCTTTGTGTCGTTCAATAGTCCCATCTGAGTTGTATTTGATGGTAAACACCCATTTGCAGCCTACTGATTTTTTTTCTTGTGGTTTCTGATTAATTGTCCAAGTTTCATTTTTCTCAAGAGCTTGCATTTCGTTTAAAATCGCTTGTTTCCACTTGTTATCACTCCATGCTTCCTCAAAGTTCTTTGGAATTTCCGTGGTGGCTAGTTGAGATACAAGGGCCTGCATAGCTTGTGACAAGTGTGCATAACCGAGAAAATCTGAAATGGGATGGTTAGTGCAAGAACGTTTTCCTTTCCGTAATGCTATAGGGATGTCAGTTTCAGAGATTGTGAGATCTTTACCAGGGACCGGGAGTTGTGCTTGGTCATGAGAGGTGTCGGGTTCTTCTATTTGCTGCAGGTTTTTTCTTCTCTCATAACATTTGTCATATGGCTGTATTTTTGCAGTGCCAATTGGATTTGAAGGAAGCTCTTGGGAGGTTTCAGGGGTTTGATTTTGTGGGATTTGGTGGGTAATATTTGGTGGATTTGGTGCTGATATACTAAGATCAGGTATATCCGTCAGTAGAAATTCCCAGTCCACTATTGGAGGGTGATTTGAATCCCAGAAAATGTCATGATCTGCTGTATTTTCCCAGAAATTGGCGACACTACTTATCTCCCCCTGAATCTGATTTATGGGATAAAATGCTTGATTTTCAAAAAATGTGACATTATGTGAGATCAAATATTTTTTTGTAGATGGACAAAACACACGATAACCCTTTTTTGTGGAAGAGTATCCCAAAAAAATACAAGGTAAAGCCCGGGGGTCAAGTTTGCTCTTAGTGGGACAAGTATTGTGGACAAAAGCCTTACACCAAAATACTCTAAGGTCTAGTTCTGAGTATATACGTGAAGTTGGAAAGGATTTTAGAAGGGTTGACAAAGGTGTATTGAAACCAAGGACTTTTGATGGTTGGCGATTAATAAGATAGCACGCAGTTAAGATTGCATCCCCCCAAAAATGTTTAGGAACATTAGCAGTGAATAAAAGTGTGCGTGCGACTTCAAGAAGATGACGATTTTTACGTTCGGAAATTACATTTTGTTGAGGTGACTCAACACAAGAGCTTTGATGTAATAGACCATTTTTTGTGATAAATGTATTCATGACAGAGTTGAAGTACTCAGTGCCATTGTCAGTACGAAGGACTTTAATGGTTGTGTTAAATTGATTTTTTACCATGGTATAAAATGATGAAAAAATGTTTGGAACTTCCGATTTTTCTTTTAGTAAATAAACCCAAGAGACACGAGAATGGTCATCAGTAAATGTAATAAACCATCGTTTGTTTGAATGAGATGCAATCCTCGATGGACCCCATAAATCACTATGAATAAGCGAAAAAGGATGTGAGGGCTGGTATGGTCGAAGGGAAAAAGGAATTTTTTTGTGCTTTGCAAGTTGACAAATATCACAATCGAATTGTTCATTTTTCAAGAATAATGAAGGAAACAATCTTTGCAAATATTGAAAACTTGGATGACCTAAACGACAACGAAGGAGCTTTATTTGTTGACGCCTAGAAAGAGTGGAGGAGGATCCAACAGCCGCCAGATGTTTATTTTTAGAAAAATCACCTTGCTAAAAATAGTAGAGACCCGAGCTTTCCTCAGCATTCCCAATCACTTGGCCCGATCTCTGGTCCTGAAAAAAACATCGTGAAGGTGAGAAAATAGCATTACAATTCTGATCCATTGTCAGCTTGCTGATGGATAATAAATTACACGAGAACCCAGGCACATAAAAGACGTTTTTCAAGCATAACGAGGGACCGAGAGAGACTAAACCAGTCCCGTGAATGCGCAAGAAAGAACCATCAGCAATCTTAACAGTGCGAGGAAAGATGCTCGGAGAATAAGTAGTAAAAAACACTTTGCTACCCGTCATATGATCAGAGGCGCCTGAGTCAATTATCCACGGAGCTTTTGATAGACCAGAAATTGAGTTTAAAGGATTACCAGTTGAGGCCATCAGAGAGGCAGTATGAGTAGAAGAGAGACACTTGCTCAATTGATCAAGTTGAGCATCAGTGAAAAGGGCAGGATGTGGTGGAGCTATCGCCGACTGCGTAGATGTTGTGTGACCAGAACTGTCGCGCATATGTTTAGGAACCCAATCGGCTGGCTTCCCATGTAATTTCCAACACTTTGATTTTGTGTGATACGGTTTGTGGCAGTGATCACACCAAGTTGTTGGTTTCTTGCCCTTCTCATCACCTGTCCGAGCTGCCATAGCCGATGAATCAACAGGTGAAGGCACGTTGGGGCCGAGCGTTACAGATTTGCGATGTTCCTCACGACGTACTTCAGCAAAAATTTCATCGAGAGATGGTAGAGGTTTCACGCCAAGAATTCGACCGCGAACTTCATCCAAGGTGGGATTGAGACCAGCAAGAAAATCATATGTGCGTTCCTTCTCTAGCATGCGACGATGGAGACGTGCATCAGCCGGATCTTTCCAATCTTGAGGTTGGAACAGATCTAATTCCTGCCAGACACGAGTTAGAGAATGGTAATAATCAGAGACACAGCCATCAGCTTGACGGAGGTCGCGAGCTCTCGTTTTTAAAGCGAACATCTGAGACGAGTCTTCGAGGTCTGAATAAGCCCGTTTGACTGCGTCCCAAATAGTAGAGGCAGTCCCGTACATGAGATAGAGTTCTCCGATCCTGGTTTCCATGGAGTGGATGAGCCAGGACATGACCAGAGAATTCTGGATGTCCCAGGCAGCAAACGAAGGGTCCTCCACGGGAGAGGAAGGAATAGACCCATCGAGATATCCGAACTTCCCTTTTCCACGAATGACCATCTGGACAGATCGAGACCAGGGAACAAAGTTCCGGCCGTTAAGTTTGTATGCAGTGATGGCTTCGGAAAAAGAATTATCGGAGTGTAGGGTTGTGGGAGCTGTGAGGGAGGTAGGTACAGAGGTTTCCGATGCTACCTCTGAATCATTAACTCCAGATACGCCGGCCATGAGTGCGATGGAATGCATTGTTCTTAATTCAAAGAGATCGTCGAGCTCTGATACCATGAAAGTTTGAAAAGAGTCAAATAACCTGAAACACGGATGTGTATTTATCTAAAAAACTCTCTTACTCTACAACTTGTGTTTACAATCCTTATATAGAAAAACATATGTAACAAACCTAGATATCACCTTCTAAAAGATATAACAACCTCCTAATTAATAGGATCGATTGCTACATAGCGATAAGACTAAATCTACTCCTAACAAACAATTAAAAATACACGCTAACACAAACGAAAATAGATAAATGTGGATGAACTGCTTGTTATGCTTCATATTGAAGAAAACAATAAGGTATCCGAAAGAAGTTTTTTCAATCTTGTTGTGGCTAAGGCCAATATTGTTGAACAAAGATAAAGCTCGAAGGAAAAGAAATTTACTGATGGAGGTTCCAAGTTGGGACTTAAGAAAGCTATGTTCAAGAAAGTGCTACAATTGTGGTGGTTCGGGCCATAAGTCTTCTTAATGCAAAAAAAAAAAGCCGAAAAAATATCGTGAGTTTAATCTTGTGAATGACATATCTAAGGAGATTTCAAGGATGAACATATGCGTTGTCATTTTTGAAGTGAATCTAGAATGGTTGAATCCAAAAGAGTAGTGGGTCGATACTAATGCCACCCATCATGTTTGCTCCGATAAGAGCATGTTTGCATCTTTGGATAAATTATAGAATGGTGAAAAATTGTTTATGGGAAACTCTGCTACCTCATATATCAAGGGACGAAGGAAAGTGATCTTGAAGTTGACGTTTGTGAAAAGGCTAACTCTCAACTATGCGTTGTATGTGCTGAGGTCCGAAAGAATCTAGTGCCCGGTTCGCTTTTAAACAAGTATGGTTTTCACATTGCCTTTGAGTAATATAAAGTTTGTTTTGTCTAAGAAGGAAATGCTTGTTGGCAAAGGATATGTAAGAGATTATCAAACTCAATGTAATGACTATTAATCTCATGATTAATGAAACGAATTCTTCTGCTTACTTACTCGAGTCTTCCAATTTGTGGTATGATAGAGTAGAACATGTTAATTATGATAATATTCGTAGATTAGTTAACTTAAAAAACATTCTTACATTCTGAATGAACCGATAAACAACACAAATGTGAAACTTGTATTGAGGCAAAACTTGCAAGATCATCTTTCCAAACCATTGAAAGAAATAATGAACTCCTTAACCTAATTCACACATGTATGTAATTTAAAAGGAGTGCAAACACATAGTGAAAATAAATATTTATTATATTTGTCGATGATATCACAAGGTTTTTTTTATGTGCATCTTCTCAAAAGTAAATATGAAGCCATATAAAAATTTATCATGTACAAAAGTAAATTTGAGAACCAACTTAACAAGAAAATTTAGGTGCTAAGAAGTGATTATGAAGGTGAATATGAATCACAATTTATTGACTTTTGTGCTCAACATGGTATCAAACACGAAAGAATGACATCTTATTCTCCTTTGCAAAATGACATTGCAGAGAGAAAGAATCACACTTTAAAATAAATGATGAATGCAATGGTATTGAGTTCTGGTTTACCACAAAAAATGTGGGAGATGCTGTTCTAACAACAAATTATCTTTTAAATAAGGTTCTCCAAAAGAAGCAAGATAAAAGTTCATATGAATTATGGAAAGAATGAACTCCTTCCTACAAGTACTTGGGAGTGGGATGTATTACCTTGGTAGCAGTGCCCACACCTAAGAAGGTAAAGATAAGACCAAAAATTATTTGACTAAATTTTTATTAGATGTGTACAAAACAGTCACGCTTATCGTTTTCTTATACATGAATCTCAAATATCTGATATTCACAAAAATATGATAATGGAATCAAAAAATGTTTCGTTCTTTGAGACAATGGAAAAAGAACAGTAAATTCATAATGAAGTTGAACCCAGACGTAGCAAGAAAGCTAGTGTAGAAAAATAATTTGGTCCGGATTTTATTACATTCATTAAGGAAAGTGAACTTTAAAGGTTCAAAAAATTATTTGATTCATCTGAGAAGCCTCAATAGAAAAAGACTATCAATTCTAAAATAGAATTCATTTTACAGAATCATAAATAAGAATTAGTGAATCTTTCTCTGGGATGAAAACCATTAGGTTGTAAATGGATTTTCAAATAGAAAATGAAATCAAATGGAACTATAGATAAATATAAATCCAGGTTGGTAATCAAAAGCTTATCGTCAACGTGAATGATTTGATCACTTTGACACTTATTCTCACGTAATGAGAATAACCTTTATTTGTGTGATACTTGGGATTGTCGCCTTGCAAAATCTTGAAGTACACCAAATGGATTTAAAGATAGCTTTTCTAAATAGAGATTTAATAGAGGAAATTTACATGGAACAACATGGAGATTTTCTGTGTTTGGGGAAGAAAACAAGGTTTGTAAATTAGTAAAATCTCTATATGGCTTAAACAAAAGCATCAAAACAATGACACGAAAATTTTTATAAAGTAATGATAGAAAGTGAAAATGTATATATGTAAAGGACCCTGAAAATGATTGTCATTTTATATCTTTACGGAGATGATATGCTTATCATCGCAAGTAATGATAAGATAATTAAATCCACTAAGAAAGTTTTGAATTCAAGATTCAACATGAAAGATATGAGCCTAGCCGATGTAATACGTGGAATTAAAATCTATAGAACATCAGAAAGACTAGTTCTAAGTCAATCTCATTATGTTGACAAAATCCTGAAAAATTCAATAAAGATGACTCTGCATTGGATATAACTCCTATAGATACGAGTCAACATTTATCAAATAATCGAGACTGGAGCATCTCTCAATTAGAATACTCTCGAGTAATTGAAAGTCTTATGTACTTAGTGAGTTGTACAAAACCAGAAATATTCTACACTATAAACAAATTAAGCATATTCAATAGTAATCCAAGAGCTAAACACTGAAAACAATTGTCAGATTGTTGAGATATTTAAAGTAAACTTGTGAACATGTACTGTACTATATCAGATATCTTGTTGTTATCAAAGGATATAGTTATGCAAACTGGATATTTGACATGAAAGACTCAAAGTCTACAAGAGGATTTGTGAGTTTATAGCTCTTGAAAAATGTGTTGAAGATGATGAATGACTACGTCAATTCTCAGAAGATGTTCCAGGATGGGCTAAAACTATGCCAGCTATAGTATACATTGTGATAGCCAATCTGCGATTGGAGTGGCATAAAGCAATATGTATAATGGTAAGTCTAGACATATAAGTCTTAGACACATTACCATTAGATAACTACTCTCAAGTGGAGTTATCTTTGTTAACTATGTAAAGTCAAATGATAATATAACGAATCCGCTAACCAAATGGTAGAACAAAGAGTCAAGAGGAATGTGACTTAAGCCTACTCAATAAATTGGGCAACGAAAAACCCAACTTACACATGTAAAACCTACAAATTTTTTTAAAACTTGATATATCATTTTTGCACGTAAAGTTGTATTGGATTTATCCAAGATCTTTTATTTAAGATTATCCAGATTATTTAAAGTTGTGTAAGATAATTAAATCTGTGTATACAAATATTCATGGAATTCGAAATTTGATGATAAGCTTATATTTTGATTTTTTGGATAAATAAATAGGTCAAGATCTAAGAATTTAAATAAGAAGATATTGGATATAAGCATGTGTATTTCGAAATTTGTGGGATGTAATTTCGAAATTTGTGGGATAAAATACAAGATAAAGATATAAGATATGATATAATATTGATACACATATGGATCAAGATAAAAGTATATCAAGTAAGATGATAAAACAATATTAGATTTTCAAAATTTTCATGTGTATATATAAAATTTTCGAAAATAGAAGTAGATCGGAAAGATAGATAAAAGTCTACACGATAAGAAAATGCATTTGTGTGTGTATAACCATTGCTCACCTCAACCATTAGCACACCCGGCATGATTGGCCTATCCGGAAAATGACCAGGGAAGAAATCATCATTTATCGTAACATTCTTGATTGCCACAGCAGACACCTGGAGTATACTCAACCACTCTATCCACTAATAAAAACGGATATCTACAATGTAATCGAAGAAACCAAAATGAAAATCCGTATAAAATTTATGCATTTGTGAATCAAGAATGTTAGAAACTTCGTTCACCTATGAGGCAAAATTTCTCGAATCTTATTGATGTCCATCACCGTAGGGAACGCCGGGTACCCTGAAAGAGAGAACAGAAGAATCAACAAAACCGAAACAGAACCCCAATATCTGCCCCATACAGATCAAGATTCCATACTCAATTCAATCGGGGTTTCCTCAGAGGAGCTTCCATCGTCAGAGGAATTTGAATGGACGATAAAAATTTTCTAGTCCCTCATGGTTTGCCCCGAAACGACATGCGATCTGGAGAAACAACGAGATTGATTTACAGAAACAGACAATGGAGTAGCATTACCGGTATTTTTCTTGGGAATTGGTGACTGTGAAGAACTGAGATTGGAGAACAGAGATTGAGATAAAACTGCGGACGACATTGTCGATTGTTTAAGCGTGAATGCCAAGACTGAGGTGAAAGTAGAATGCGGAGCTATGATATAAACAAATGCCATATATAAAATACCATAATCAATTTTGACCTGAATTACATTAACTAATCAAATTAGGTTTTGAGTGAGTTAATTTCAAAACATATCCTTTAATTCTAAATATATTAATTAAAAATTTTAATTTTTTAAAATATGTTACAAGCTCGTCTGATAAGATATTGGTAGGAGAAATCGAACTTCTGATCATTGACCAAATACTTATCATTTTTACCTTTCTTTATATTATTTTACATTAATAAAAATATAATTAAAAATATATAGTTTATAATAAATTGACAAACTATTATAATATAATTATACACTAATTCATACTAAAAAAATATTTTATTAAAAAATATAATGTTAAAATAAATTAATATATTAAAAATTAAATAAAAATTACATCATTCATAATAAATTAATATTAATTATCATATACTCAAATTTTTATAATTGTTCAAAAAAATATCAGAATATAAGTGGAAAACTATGGATTTTTTTTTTTTAAAAAAAAGAAAACCGAAAACTACCCTATAGGCTAGACTTTGTTACAAAATTGATGATACCAAAAACTAAAAGTTGTATTTCATTTTCTAATGATGAAGAAAATAATATTTTTCTGTGAAAATTTGTTCAAAAAATTCTTAAATTTACATCCACCAAAACAACATTTGAAAACCATTTTCAAATAAATTTTTGATGCATCTTTTTATTTAACAGAATATATATTGAATTTTTTTATTAAAAAAATAATATATTATTGCATGTCGATAACCAAAAAGCACCAACATATAACTTAGAAACTTAATTATTCTAGTCCCTAAAAAGGTAAGTATTGTCGGGATTGATAAATTAGACAAGACTATTTTGTGAAATAGACAAGACTATTTTGTGAAATGTTTAATAAATAAGGTTATTTTTAAAAATAACTTTTTGAGAAGGACTAGACTAGGTTAAATAGAAATGATGGCGACAAAAACTATGTAAAATTCAGAAGATGAATTGGTTTTTTAGGACCAAACCTTTAATATTTTATCAAAAATCATATATATAGCTAGTAACGACAAAATTCAAATATTTTAAATTGTACAGCAGTCCAATCTTGCAATAATTGATCAGGATCAAATATGTGACATTGACTTGGATACCAATTGTATGACTGATCGGTGTTTGTTACTTTATCAAAAGTTATAATTTGTGTTAATTATACAACTCAAATCTTTTAAATCGTGCATTTAAAACATTTATTTATATAGATTGCAAATATGGTTTTTAAGCCGATTATTTATATCTGGCACCAATGTACGTACATATTTAAGACGAAGTCTTGAATTAATTATTTAACGATGAGATATATTGCTGTGATAAATAGGTTAATTCAAGTTTGCCAGATTTTTTCCCAACCCATTTTTTAAAAATCATTTTTTTTAGGTCTGTTAGCTTAAAAATAATAATAAATAATAAAGATTAGGTCTGTTCCGGCGGTATTAGACCAAACAATAAATTCTATTGTAGAATCCTATTACTAGCTACTTTATCAACGTAACTCATAATATTTAACTATCGGAGTTTTGTATTCGCCTATCCTGTAGTGTTATTGACAACAAAAAACTCATGTGAGACGGTCTCACGGATCAATTTTGTGAAACAGATATTCTATATAGGTCACCCACGAAAAAGTGTCAAACATATTAATTTTTATTATAAATATGGACATGATTGATATATCTCACGAATAAAGATCGGTGAGACCGTCTTATATATGAAAAACTTACTTTATTGACAATTATCTGTATTTTTTATTGTAAAATTTTTAATTTATACGAAAAATAAGTATCGAACATGGAGAATACAAAAAAACTAATTTAACAACTATATATGAAGACCATAACTAAATAAAATTTAGGTTTTCTGAGATTAATAGATTTTCAAATCCATTATTAATGTTAGAATTTTTTAGATCACAAAATTCAGTAAATTGAAATCTACGATATTTTTCTCCAAATTCAGTAAATAAAAACTAATTCAATATTTTTGTTATAATAGGAAGATATATATTGTTGATTAGAATGGTATTTGTCACAAAATCATTTGCATTGTCTACCTCATCTTGGGTTATGGAAAAAACCACAGACGTTGGGCTTATTGTCCTTCGGCTTGTTCTGGACAACACTAGTGTTTGATCTTGTTATTGTATTTTTTGGTTCTGGACAATCAGCAAAGGGATGTCCCAATTTTCCATAGTTAAAACATGCTTCAAACTTCGTAGGTGATAACGCGTGATTTTCTTTACAAGTAGGTTGAGGTAGGTTATTCTTATGGGCCACTTGATTGATAGGGCCGTTTGAATTTTTGTTCACTTTGGGAGGACTTGCAAGTGATGAATCGTTTGTTTTTATTCTCATATGTAAGGATCAAGTGCTTACCACTAGGTCAAAAACTATAGCTGTTAGCCAAGACGCAACTTTATTTCCTTACACTTGTGGCAGCACAGAGTGCACCTACTTGGATACTAAATGGTCGGGCTGTTAGGCCCATGAGTCTGAGGAGGTACGTGTCTATCTGCTGATGCTGTCTCATATCGCTTAGAGATCAGTCTTACCCTTTCCTTACTGTCGGTCATGTCCCCATCAGAGACAGTATTACCCGTTAAGTTCTGGTGTCACTCTTTTACGGATCACTTAGCCAATCAGATCAAGCGGCGCAACATCAACAGTTTGACGCATGAGAACTTCCCAAGAGATCACCCACCCAGTATTACTCTCACTCATGCACACTTAACCCAACATCCCCCCGCCCCAAGAAGTATAGAAATATGTTTCTTGGGAGACTTGAACTCATTACCTCGCTCTGATACCAATTGTTAGGATCAAGCGCTTACCACTAGGTCAAAAGCTATAGCTGTTAGCCAAGGCACAACTTTATTTCTTTATACTTGTGGCAACGCAGAGTGCGCCTACTTGGGTACTAATGGGTCGGACTGTTAGGCCCATGAGTCCGAGGAGGTACTTTTCTATCTGCTGATGTTGTCTCATATCTCTTAGAGATCAGTCTTACCCTTTCTCTACCGTCGATTATGTCTCCAACAGAGACAGTATTACCCATTAAGATCTGGTGTCACTATTTTATGGTCCACTTAGCCAACCAGATCAAGCGGCACAACATGCAGCTTGACGCATGATAACTTCCCAAGAGGTCACCCATCCCAGTACTACTCTCATGCATGTACGCTTAACCCAACATCATCATCACGTCGTTTGATATCGGTTTCAGCTCTAATGACTACTTCCATCAGATCTACAAAGCTCGTATGATCGTATACTACCAAGGCAGATTAGATTCAATTGGTCAAACCCTACTTGAAGAGATATAAACTCAGAATATCATCTGCATGCCATGATTATTGCAGCATAGGTCCCGAGATAGTTGAATTTGGAAGTGTACTCTGCTACTAACATGTCTGGATTTTGAGTATGATTTTCAAAGTCACTCAACTTTTGCAATTGAGTTTCAGCTAGATAATAATGTTTCGAAAATGTTCCTCAAAATTGTGGCCACGTGATTGGTCCGGCTACTGACATGGCTGGTGAAACTGTTTCCGACCATTTGCTAAGAATGGGGTCGTCGCATCTACCTTAAGCCATAGAACTTCGAGCAATCGGAGCCGAGTCTCAATATTCTTGAGCCATATTTGTCTCACTTCTAGATCAATATTTCCATCAAAAGTTGGGACTCTGTTGTTCTAAAGAGATTCATAATGGTATTTTATGTCATTCAATGGCGGAGGTGGTGGTGGCTGTTTGGCGTTAGAGTTGGTGAACCCTTCCGTTGTTGTTTCCATTATAATGGTTATGACCATCAAATCTGCTTGACTAAGGCCAAACCCTTGTGATGGTGGTCCATCCTCGTTGTTGTTGTTATTCCTGTTGCGATTGGCATATCACAGGTTGCGGTTGTTTTGGAGGACATTTCGCCCATTTCCTACAATTATATCAGTTTCTAAGATGTTTGCAAAATGGATAGAGATATATAAAATAATATTGGCTCAGACATGAAATAAATCAACGAATAATTCAAATAAACTTTAATTGATTTAAAATAAAAATGAATGCTTACAAATCAAATTCGGATGATGCTAGCAGAAAGAAAATGGATTTCAAATACTTATTACAATAGTCGCGATGCTAGAGGTCTAATCTAGTCCTCTAAAATATCTCAATCTCCTACGACTTTGTCTTCTATAGGATCTCCTTAGGGTCTTACTTAGGATCTTCCTCCTCCGGCAGTTGATCAATGAAGTTATACAATGCCACATTCTGATTAGTCAAGGCATGTACAGAATTTTGTAGTCCTTAAATGATTGAATCAGCTTTTTACGCTGATGTGCTTCAATAAGAATGATCTACTGAATCTGAAACTTAGTGTCTGAGCCTTCTCCAACAGTTGGTTATGTAAGCCATCCAGTTCAGAGATTATGCCCTAGGAATCATCTAGCTTTTTCATGGTTACTTCATGTTGTCTCTCCGCCGCATTGTGATCGAAGGCGTACCTCAGCACATCAGTCTAAAGGTGGTTCCTAAGCTCTTCTAGCTTCTGCTTATCACTTCTCAGAATCTCAAGGCCCTCGATGAGTTTATCCTTCTCCTCCCGCTCTAAAGCGAATTCAGTCTTAAGGTTATTAATGATGACATCCTTGTCAGTGATGGCCTTATGTCTCATATGAATGGCAAATGGGGCGTAGGTATGAGGAGTTGTTATTTCCTAGAATAGGACAAGTGGAAATGCTCATAATACCTCAAAATGGTGACAATAAATATAATAATCGAAAATTACTAACAAATAGAAAGTTCAAATAATTTAAGCACTTATAAAGGTAGAATGAGATGTTTCGAGAATTTTTCTAAAAATGAATAGTTTGAAGATTTTGATATAAATGGAAAGCCTATATAATGAGGTTTATGGAACAGTCGGTATAATCGAATTTCGAGTTTCCTATGCGAAGTTATGAGTCATACTAAAATTTCCAGAAACGGCAAAAACTTGATTTCGGGAGCCTAAACAATGAATTTCGCGATTTCAATGGTGACTTCACAATGCAGGGAACTTCTCATATCAATTCAAATCATATCAGTGCTTGAAACATAATTTTTGACTTGTACGAAATGAAGGAACATGCTCGATCAAAGTTTTCAAAAACAAAATTGATCGGATTGATTGGGGGATAATCATTGAGCTACAATAGCTCGGTTCTTGAAATATTAAACATTGAAAACTTAAATCGAGTTTGATTTTCAGACCAAGCGGAAGACACTCAAAATAATCTATCGTAAAAACCGATTAAACATTTTGAAAAATATTTAAAAGATATAAAACCTGAATGTGTAAAAACGTTTTGTTTGAAACATTTTATCAAACACTTGGTATCCAATATTTTGGTATTTGAAGAACACATAAAATGCCTCAACAATACTAATAATAAGTAAATGCGATAAATAAATAGAAACACATTTGTTTATGGACGTTCGGAGATTAACTACTCATATGTCATCCCTTATTTTCTCAAGGAATAATCCACTAATAGACTTTGATCAGTACACACTTGTACAAACCCAATTTCAATTTATGACTTATATATTGCCTAATTGAAACTCCTAGAACATTCGATTTTAGACTACAACATCACAATCTACATATTATATCATCACATTTGGGCTTACTCTCATTCTAGCTAAATTCTTCATTTAAGTTTCTAATGCTTTGAATAGTGAATTCTCTTCAAAAGCTTGTATTTGATCTTAAAGTTTTATTTATGGCTTTCAAGAATGATATAAATTTTAGATACAAGAATATGTCCATTAGTAAAGTTTTTATACTGTTTCTGACATTGAAACAATCATTCGTGATTCTGGACACTTTCCGCATCTTCTGCTGATTTTGGGCTCTACTAGATGTAGCATCTAATGGATGTCTTCTGGTTGCAACAATTACTGGTTTTCAGTAGTCATCTCTATTGTTTGGGCTCTGATACATTTCAGGGTCTACTGCTTTTTAACACTCATGATTTCAGCCCTATTAGTTTCAGAAGCCATGTTTCTTGATTATAACTCTTGATCAGTTGATATTTGGGCAAAGCGATCAACATGAAAGTTGTAGCCATTTTTCTTATCTTTCCACAGTGTTAAGAATTACTCAATTTAGATCTATTACATAAGAGATGCTCGAAACACTCATTTGTGCTAGAGATTCTGCTATACTGAATTTGAGTGAAGAATTTGTAGCATTTTGAGTTAGATTTTTAACTGTTTTGGCGACTGATAATTTGAATTATCGAGCTATGAGCTATTTTCGAAACACTTCAGCTCGCCAAAAACTAAGATGTGCTGGAATTTTTTTCAGCAACCTCTCGCTTCCAAATTGAATAAGCAACACTTGAGTAAATATGTTAGAAAAATAATAACAATTTTTGTTATCATCAAAATCAAGACTCTTAGCATTCCAAAACCCAACAAGAACATAAAAACATCATACATGTATATAATTTTTTAAACATAAGCACATTTACCTATTTTATTGAAAAAAACGTGAAAGGTTTGTTGTTGGACTGCTCGAACAAACTGCTCAAGTACTACTTCAAAATAGAATGCTGCTCTAATCACTTCGAAAACAGACAGAAAGCCGCTTAGTAATGCTGCTACAGAGCTTAAATAACTGGCAAAACCTTGCTCTAAAATTGAGTAGAATGTTGCTCGAATTTAGGCACTGAAATGCTTCGAAAATCAGAGGTTTCGTGCTTGTGAAGGTGTGATTTGTCCCCTCAGCTAGTGTAGTATTTATAGATGATAAATATGAAGATTTCAATACATTAATCCCTTATTAATTGCTTATTATCTGCCAAAAAGTGGAAGCTGGGTATGTTCAATTTTATTTTCGACTACTTCCTTCGTATTTGGAATTAAAAATAAAAATAACTATAATCATAACGACTACTTCCTTCGTATTTGGAATAAAAAATAAAAATAACTATAATCATAATCTTATATCGTTTTATTTTTACAAAAATCATTTTCATTTATTTTCGAAACATAATATTATATTTTAATTTGAGTTCAATGGAATATTGATAAGTGAGGAAAGTAGAAAATAAATTTTTGTCCATAATTTATCTCATTTTAAGTTTTAATTCGTTAAATATTCCAAGTTTGATAACAAGTTTGATTATTTTAGTTTTTAATCATATTTCACCAAGTGTCATCGTGATATAAAAAATAGTTAAGTGAAGTCGAAAAATGCTAATTTATCTAACGTCGTGACAACAACTTAATTAACATAGCTGAAAATTAAAAATCGGTGTTCGGAATCGAAAAATTTGATGATCAGTTAATATGATAAAACTCAAAATAAAATTTATTGGATTTATTGAATACTAGTAAATTTCGATTTGACTATGTTGCACCTCGAATTCTGTATAAATTTATATTCAAAAATTTATGTAAATATTCTTGTAATAATTGAAATTTTATATCATGTGATTATAAAGTCTTACACGTTTTCTACCTACTTTCTACGCTTTAAGAAATATGCAGATTCTGAGTGTGACATTCTATACGGTCAATTGGATATTTTAATGGTGAACTTCATAATATAAATCACACTGAATATTAAGTAAGCACGTACGATCGAGTACTTCAAAATATAATAGGTATAGCTATTTTGCATGTAAGTTTAATTTTATTATCAATAATATTATATTTTTTCTACGAGGCATATGGTGTTCTTCGACATGTGCTTGTTGATAAACTTTCGTAATAACATAATATTTTGTAAATAATATTAATCACGTGAAATGTACTGAACTTGTAAGTAATGAACAAGGTAATTAATTTATGAATTTATTCATTTTGTAATTCTTATACGTACAATTATATGACAACCAATTAATTAAGCTCAATAAACTGTATGATATAAACTAAATTTTGCATGAAGTACATTAATCGATCAATTGACTGCGGAGCAGACTCGACGAATTTCACCATTTGTCCCAGTCTTGACCTCGATGTTACTCATCTTCACCATGGACCTCCCAAATTCCACACTGAATGTCAATCCAAGCAAACCCCTTATCCCCAAATAACGTTGCACAGAAGTCTGGGTCGACGCATCGGTCCATAACTTTTGATCCGATTCAAGAATTCCCCGGCCGCTCCTCAGGTTGGCGAAAAACGAGTTGTCGAACCGGTTTTGGCTACCGTTGTCGAGTCCGATACGAGTTGAACCGCCGCTGTTCTGAGGGCAAAGAGACTGAAGAGTTGGGAGAAATGCTGGGTCGATCGATGGATCGGGACCGCCTGTGGAATTGTAGTTGTACAGCCTGTAGCTGAAAAACTGGCAAGCGGAGGTGCCGATGGTGTGGCCTCCTGCATAATTTTCAAAAAGGTTTGTGTATTTAGTTCAAGTGCATGCACAAGAAGTCAAATTCAAAATTGAGGTAATTTCTGGATGATTGAAGTTTTGACTTTAATTTTCATTACAGCTAAAATTGACAGTCACTGTTACAATGCATGTATTAACGTCTTCTCAGTATATTATCTTTCAATCTCGTTCGAGTACATTAATGGTTGCAAGAAAAGTGTCATTGTGCAATTTTATGTGACTAATATCTTCACATTTCTTTGTAGATAAATGTTGTTTCTACAAGACAATTTCAGTATTTCTTACCAACAAGGGTGACAAGATCCTGAGTATTGAGTCCTTTTGCTTGGAATTTCTGCCTCTGCACATCAACGGAGTCGGTAAAACCAGGGAGATTAGAAGTATCACTCGCCAACGAAACCAGTCCATCTCTCCTCCCCGTCGGCACAGGCCAGCCCGCCCCACCAGCCTGAAGCAATTAGCAAACAATGTATTTTGGATTCAGGATTTTGGACAGGGAAAAAGAACTCATATTTTTAAAGAATACTGAAACAAGAAATATGTAATATCTCACCAGCGCCACCGAGTCCCGTGCAGCAAGAGCAAGAATATCAGCACACGAAACGACGCCAGGGCACGCCGACTCCAGCTGCGTCTTTGCATCGTCTATCACTTCGTACCCTCTCAACAAACTGTTAGGTGGGGCAGTTCTCTCAGTGTTAGCTCCAGCAATAAGTATAGAACCATCGCAACCTTGGACAAAACAGTCATGAAAGTGCATTCTGAGCAACCCTGGCGCAATTGTAGGGTTAGCATTAAAGTGCGACCTTACGGTAGATTGAACAATGGATTCCACCCGAGGGCACGAGCTCGAATAGAACCCGATCCGCGTGCCTTGCCCGAATGCGGAGGTTGCGAATGTTGCAAGCAGAACAAAGAATGCAGCAGCAAGTGTTTGATTTAATTGAATTCTCATTGTGTATGGAGTTTAAATTGTTATGTATGTATATATGGATCAAGAAAGTACGTTTGATTTTCTTGATGATTTTGTGTGAGAAGAGAAAGGGGATGTGGGGTATATTTATAGGTAGTGAAAGAGATTAAACATGAGCTGGAGCATGAGTACTAATACAAAGCCGATTTGTTGGAATTTTTGGAACTAAAATTCAAAGGATTATGTTGGACTATATATGAGTTGGGATGCAATTTCCGATTAAAGAGAACAAAATATAAATCTTGTGGTGCATGCATTATATTGCATGGGGTGCCCTTTCACCTAATTAGAATTAAAGTAATTAATCAATTCATTGAACTATATATCTACAAATCATGTGATTAAATACATATATCACAACATATCAGGAATTCATGTCGAGTTTTCAGAAAATATAAATAACAATAAACATGTACCAGAATCCAATGATAGATCTAGTGTTGGAGTTATGGATCTTTCAAGGCAACATAGAATCAACCATCTTATTCTTGCCTTAGATGAGAGAAGTGGAGAGATCTAGAATATGTGTGTTGTATATATTATGTGTTATTCTCTGTGTCTCGGGACCATAATCTTATATAACATTAGCAGTATTTGTCCCATTATAGAAGACTTAATTGTGATGAGTTTCTACACATAAGGTGGATCATACAAATTTATTTAATACCTTGGAAATCATAATTAATTAGATCATCTTATTGAGTTTTTTATTAGATAACTTGTCCACGTACAATTAATTAAATTATATGAGCCCACAAAATAATTCCAACATCAACTACTTTGGGTGTTATATTTTACGAACTTGCACCAAATTTTTATGAAAAGTAAAAAAGAAAAACTTCTAAATATTGCTACATTTCATGTTTTAAGATTGTGAATATATATAAAAAGTGGCTTAGTTTTGATCCTAGCACGTAATTTAACAATATCAAAGATATGGTGGGAGGATAGAAGAACTTATCCTATATAGTCTCCTTTTCACCGCCACGCTTGAGTTGTGACTTGTTGGGAGCAAGCATTTAACTTTCTTCATGTTCACATCTTAAAATTAGTTTTGATAGTTCATAAAGAAGATGTGAAAAAGTCTTAACTCTACTTGGCACATATGAAGAAGATAATGTGGGGAAAATTATATTTTTTATATTGTTATTTGATTATTATATTTTATTTTAATTTGGTCAAATCTGACAATCAATTTACCATGGTCTTAGTCCATTAATTTGTATTATTTTTTTTTGAATTTAGTTCTTTAGTATCGGAGTTCTGACATGACACCGAAAAATGATTACATGACAACAAAAATTGTTAATGTGTTTGATGTCAAGTTAATACTCTGGTGAAAATGAAATGAAACTGAAAAAGGTGTAATTTAATGGATTGTGATTTTAATTTGATCGATAACAAGATCAAAAATGAAAAAACGTGTAAGTTATGAGAATAAAAATGTATTTTCCCATGCAATGTGAGATATAACTTTTGAATTACCTAAAACACTTTCCATCATCGTAAATTTTTCCCTCCCAAATATATATATCTGCCTCATGTATTCGTCACACACACAACATGCGTACCTATGTGACTAGTATTGTTAATGCGTGTAGATTTAGAATATTTGTAAAAAAAGAAAAAAAAATAAAGTTTCAACATAGAAAGTTAAAAATAATAAATTAAAAAATTTTACAAAAAAATATGGGAGAAACGAATTAAATGAGTAGCACTTATATTGCATAAATAATTTACTATTAATTGGCAATTATAAATAATAAAACCAAATATTTAAAAAAAAATTCAAAAAGAGTAATTGACTTATTTGCATAGCCATGATTTGCCTTAATTTCAACATATATGAGGACAAGGCAAACTGTCAGAGTCTGCTAATTTCCACTAATTATATCCCAGTGGGCAGCCAATTGACTTCAACTAAACGCGCTTTTCTATTTTATTTCTTTTTTCTTTTTTTTTTTTGAAAATTCAAGAGTGGATGGATGCATTGACCAAGTCAACCTTGCGGCTAGCAATGCGCATTGTAAAAAAGAGCAAAACCGAACATTATATAAAAATTTAATTGGCAGACAACTTAATTTAAAATTATATTCTACGAAATTTTAAATACAGATGATAACTTTTTCTACGGGTTTGGGATCTTCGATTTTTTGTGGTTCGGAGATTTTTTAAAATCTCCGAATTAGTTCGGGACGGATATGAGGTTACTATCCCTATCCTCGAGCCTGGCCCGAAGATAATATTAATAATAAAACAATATTACTATTAGTATTAATAATATAATAATAATATTATCACAAATAATAATAAATAATAGTAAGTTTTGGTTTGAAAAAATCCTCGAATTCGTTCTCATCTTGTCCCATTAATATTTTTGAAATGAGAATGGGGTGAAGATGAGAATTTGATCCCCGCAGTTTCAGGTTCGGAGAAAAAACGGAGATTGGGGCGGGGATCGAGTGGGGAAGGAATTCGAGGATGTGGATAGGAATAACAAACTCGCCTTCGTCCTCGTTTTCGTGCCGCTCCATTGTCAATCCCTAATTTTAAGGCACTATCGTAATTTTATATCAAAGAGTCCAAAGCTGATTTAAATATGTAAATATTATATAAGAAATAAAGTTAATATATCATTGCCGAACTTCATTTCTCATACCACTTTATGCAGTAATTGTATCCAGGCTCTAATATATATCACACCTGCAACTATGGAATCAACAAATTATCCCCAACTCGAAGGATTGATGTCTAAGCCGGTACACATTTTTTGAAACAGATCTTTTTATTTGTGTCACTCATATCAAAAGTATTACTTATTATTGTAAATATGATTATGGTTGACATGTCTCATAGATAAATATTCGAATGAGACCGTTGAACGCTTGATCAATTATCAATATTGCGATTTTTTTTACCGACATTTTCTTAGTCAAACTTGTGCAGTTTTCCCAGTACAATTTACCTGTCTAGCGTGATTTGCAGGTTATAGTGCTAACCCGAGAGTTTATAATGTACGCATCGAAAGATAGCAGCGTCGCAAAAAATAATAATAATTTACCCCAGTCTCAACAAGAATTAAACTATATGAATTTTTATGAAAACATCTACATTTACCATTATAATATCGTACCTTTATTATTTTAAGATATTAAAATTGATCGTCGAAACATTATTACAAAATTACAATTGATTCAACAAAAGATACATGATTAAAATTGGCATTTTACATTTTATATGATTAAATATATCAAATAATTAATAACATAACCTATGTGTGTGTGTGTGTGTGTGTGT
>NC_133314.1:996397-1042880 GCF_012295235.1 Primulina huaijiensis
ATTAATTTTTAAATTTTTTATTTGAAAAAATATATAAAATAAATAAATTTGGTAGGTCCATGGATCCAATCCAGATTGGACTTGTCGGGTTCATGAGGCGGAAGGGGTGGGTCCAATTTTGACGGATCTGGTCTTGGATTTGACCTAACTCGCCAAAAACTCAACCTGTGGTAATCTCTAAGGGCACCCACAACACCCCTTTAACACCCACTCTCCAATGTGAGTGGGCGGGTGTGGGGCGTTCATACTGTGTCAGTTTTTTTTTTAAAAAAATTCGATAATTAGCGACGGTTCGATAATTAGCGACGGTTTATGAAAAACCGTCGCTATGTGCGACGGATTTTTAAAACTGTCGCTTATAATGTTATTTAATGTATTGGTTTAAATTTCAAATTTGTATGTTTTAAAAAAAAATTCGGAAATTATAATAAATTAAAAAATAATGTTAAATTAAAAACTAACGGTTGTTTTTGTTTTTTAAATTAAAAAATTGTTTTAACAGCTAGTTAACANTTTTTATTTGAAAAAATATAAAAAATAAATAAATTTGGTAGTTCCATTGATCAAATCCAGATTCGACTTGCCGGGTTCATGGGGCGGAGGCGGGTCCTAATTTTGGTGGATCCAGTCTCGGGTTTGACCTAACTCGCCAAAAACTCAACATGTGGTAATCTCTAACAACAATATCTAACGTTATGTCACGGAAAAAAAACAATGTAACACATAAATATTAGTTTTGATCAATAAGAAGACCAAAACCTACATTAAGACGACTAAATACAATTTTTATAGTTCCTTAACTTTTTAAATTTTGTTTGGAAGAGACAATATTGGTTCACAAAAACTATTATAAAACCGTCTCACAAACAAATTTCATGAGATTAATCTCCTACCCAATCTAATTAATAAAAAAGTTTTTTATTTTATGTAAAAAATAATATTATTTTTATTTCAAATATTAACCGATTTATCTCGTCTCATGCATGCGCACGTACTCTTAATATTTACAGTACGACATGACTTGAATTTCTTATCCAACTCATGGATCACATGTATGCACCATCAACCATGGCATTACTCCCATCATCGTTTCAGAAACTCGATTACCCTCCCAAACAAAATCCTCCAAGCCCAAGAAATGCTCACCCCACCACCGCCATTAGAAGATCAATCTTACTCAACGCACTATTAATCACAACCCCAACATCCACAATACTAACCAAATCCGCCATCGCCCTGGAACTAAGATTCGCAGTACCAATCCACGTACGCCTGAGCCTACTCAAAGTGAAGGATTTGCTAATGGCGGAATCTTGGGTGGAAGCTCAAAAGGCACTGAAAAAGAGTTCATCTTACCTGAAGCAGGATTTATACACGATAATCCAGGGCAAACCCGCGAAGGAGAGGCAACAGCTCAGAAAATTGTATGTTGATCTGTTCAATGCCGTGACGAGGCTAGATTATGCGGCTAGGGATAAGGATAGGATTCTGGTATGGAATTGTTGAAGCAGTATTATCTCGTACCTTGATCTTATTTTGTCTGATATATAAGAATTATATACATTATTTCTATTAAAATTATTTGCAATTCGCGATGTCCTTAGAACACTTTGAACACATTTAACATATTGCTTCCATTAACAATTACAAAGTTACATAAACTGACATACCGAAATTTGTTAGGGACGATATTTCGGGTCGAAATCCGATGGTAACAAATCTAATTATGGAAGAAATGGCATGATTATAATATAAATATTGACAAAAATTAAATCAATTACATGTGAAGTACTAGTTTTACACAGTACTTTAAAATCATTAATCTTAATTAACGGCGGAGCAAACTGTACGTATTTCACCATCCGTGCCTGTCAAAACTTCAATGTTGCCCATCTTCACCATGGCTCTCCCAAACTCCACGCTAAACGACAATCCTGCCAGCCCTCTGATTCCTAGATAACTTTGCACGGTCGGTCGGGATGCTTCATCGCTCCACAATTTCTGATCTGTTTCAAGAACTCCTCGGCCGTCTCTCAGGTTCGCGAAAAACGAGCTGTCAAACTGGTTTTCGCTGCCATTGTCCATCGCCACCCTCCTCGAAGCGTCCCCATTTTGGGGGCAAAGGGACTGGAGAGTAGGGAGAAACGTAGGATCTATTGTTGGGTCGGGACTGCCGGTGGAATTGAAGTTGTATAGCCTGTCACGGAAGAAACGGCAAGCGGTGGTGCCGATGGTGTGTCCTCCTATTTTCAAGAATATTTGATGTTAGTTTAATATTTGAAATAATAAGTGCATGCATTTTGGAGGTTAATTGGTTTGTTGAATTAGTTTATTACCGACGAGGGTGACGAGATCTTGAATGTTGAGTCTTTTGTCTTGGAATTTTTGTATCTGCACAGCGATGGAGTCTCTAAAACCAGGCAGATTGGAAGCCTCACTCGCCGCTGAAATCGACCATCTCTCCTCCCAGTCGGCACAGCCCAGCTCGCCCCACCAGCCTGTTTCACATGGCATGTATCACACATAAAAATCAAACAGGAATATTGCTTTAAAATCGAATAAAACATGTAACTAATCAAAAGATGTATAAAACTTACGAGCACGACCGAGTCACGAGTCGCAAGAGCAAGAATGTCCGCACATGATACGACGCCTGGGCACGCAGCCTCCAGCTGTGTCTTCGCATCGTCTATCACATCGAATCCTCCAAGAAAACTGTTTTGCGGAGCTGTTCTCTCGGTGTTGGACCCGGCAATAAGTATGGATGCGTCGCATCCTCGAACGAAACAGTCATGAAAGTGCATTCTAAGCAAGCCTGGTGCAATTGCAGGATTAGCATTAAAATGCGACCTTACTGTGGATTGGACTATGGATTCGACACGAGGACACGAGCTCGAGTAGAACCCGACCTGTGTGCCTTGCCCGTATGACAAGCCCACAAATGTGGCGATTAAGACCAAAAACAGCGCAGGGAAAATGCTACGATTCAAGAAAACGGCCATTTGGTTCTGTGTAATTTCTCCCTTAAAATTAAAAGAATGAAATTTCAGAATGATTTAGTATATGAAAGCTGTCGATCTTGTGGAGAAATGAGAAGGGTAGTGGGGGATATTTATAAGTGAGATTGCATGCAATATAAAACACGGGTACGTAGAATGAGTAAGCAATGGCGGCACCTTTCTTGGAACCTAATTATAAACTTAAAACCTTATATCTAACACTTTTTTTGTCTTAATCTTGAACTTAATTGTGATTAGATACCGAATTAATAATTTGATGATTTGGATTATAATTTAATTTTTTAAAAAATAAAATTTAATTCATAAACTTTAAATTACTTATTTAATTTTTTATATCGAAATTTTTTAGAACCATTATTCACATTATATATATATATATACACACAAACTCAATGTTATAAAATTTATTATGAAATTCTTGAAACTAAATTAAAAATATATAATGATAGCATTAAATATCATCAGAAAAAATAAATTATACCACCGAGTTTAAATTAGTTTGAAAGGTTGGTGTTATTTCATTAAATGTTGGATTAGATCTGAAAAATCTCGAATGACAATCATACAAATTGGTCTATAAATAAATTCGAGTATTAGAATAGTCGATTTTGAGAGATGGAGCTGTGAGCTTAAACATATACACTAGCCATAAATAAATTATATTAAGATCAAGATTTTCTGTTTCGAGTTTGGTAGGGTTTCGAACTCGAAATCTCATTTTATATTTGAGACGTTGATATCGATGAATTTATAAAATATCAGCGTACAATTCTCTTTTTATTAAACTGAAATCTTCAAAGTGACATTGAATGTATATTTGCCAAAGTTGATGGGATAAATAAGCTACCATACACTGAATAGTCAGCAACACAGTTGTCGGCACACCATGTTAGAACGAATGAAAGGTCAAATTATTTTCAAAATGAAAGGTCAAATTGTCTTGAAACAACGTCTAATTGCTTTATTATTGAAATCTTAAAAAAAATATTGTTATTTACTACAATATATAGTATAGGTCTTTCCATAATTATTTTAATTTCATGCCCGTGTTAAAGAGCAAGAATACTAGGCATGCGCATTATTTAATTTAGATGTATTTATATATATGTTCAACTATTAACAATTATATAGTTCAAATTGCTTAATCAAATTAAATTAATGTTAGTTTCTATATGGGATATATATTTGCCTTTTATAATTAAGAATGACAATTTTTCCCACGAGTTCAGAGCCCTAAGAAAACTTGAAATATGATAGGTTTGGGGACATGCAGTTATTGGGTTTGGGTTAGGGGTCGAGGATTTTTTTTTTAAATCCCCGCAAAAAATCATGGCAGATATGGGGAAGCTATATATTCTCATCTTCGAACCCACTCCAATAATAATAATAACAATAATAATTAATAATTATTATTTATTATTAATAATTATTATTTTACAAAAAAATTAATAATAAAAATAATTAATAAAAATATCCATTGGGCAACTCAATGGATATTTGAAGCGGTGATGCGAACGAGGATGCAAATTTAATCCCTACGAGATCAGGAATGATGATTCATTGATTAGCTAAAAGCGGATGTAGAACTGATCGCTTGCCGCTTTATAAAAACTATAGCTGGTGGTAACGGTGCAACTCAAGTTTTTTAAATCGTACAACAGCTCATACATCACATTTTGATTGTTCTACTGACACGAACAATTATTACACCCTAAGAATCTTTATCCAAATAATTGTAGTCCTTGCAATCTGGTAATCGAACATAGGACATTGACATTAATGGTGCACTTAGTTATCATAGGATTATCGATTGGTTATTATTAAAAAAGAACATAAGAATGGATCATATATCTATTAACATAAATTTATTAAATAAGCTACACATTTTTTTAAAAAAAAATTGTAAGGTGTGTAAAATAACATCATGCATATCTTCTAACTATAACGAATTTGTTGTATTTTGTGACTGGTTTAATTTTATTATATTAATTACGAATACAATATATATTTTAATTTCTCTATTGTAGCTTAGGTCAAAATATATTACTAATTTTTTTACAAATTAAATTACATGGTTTTCCTCTTGAGTTATATACGCATTAAATTCGTGTTGATAATAATATTATGACGTCCGTCCATATATGTTATTTACCAAAAATCTTGACTCCCACTACCATCTTTTATTGATTTTCATTATTAGTAGTCTCCAATTAAGCTGTGGTTTAATTTCCTCGATCTTAACTTTTCTTTTAAATTTATACTTTTTAAATGTACTAAAATCATAATTTTGTCCACCTAAAATTAAAAATAGAGAATATTACTGTGTTTCCGTCAAGACATATATATTATATGATCGTATTGTTTTCTTATTTGTTTCCATTTTTGTTGTCAGGTTCAATATTCAGGGTTATTCTATTATCTATCTGTGTAATAATTCTCCTCATATCACAACAACACTAGGGTGTCTAAGATTGCGTCAATAGAAATTTTTATAATGTGTTGGGATTCTTACATATTTTTTTAATTAAAAATCCATGACGATATCTCAACCGTTTCGTGAAATATCGATAAAAGTGGAACAATAATTCATGCGATGGAACCATGCTCGCACCCCCGCCGGATCGATTTTATTACACGGTGGGTTGACCCGGTGATTTTCCATCTTGCTCGACTCTTCCGCAGTCGTGACTCGAAATTTTCGAAGTAGTGGGGAAATAATTAAAAACACGCGCATCCCAATTTTTCTACAACTTTGAAATGTTTGCGTTTCTAAAGTTCCTATGCATTAAATGTGTAGCTAGCAACTAGCAAGCTTTGAATATAATTAATTAGATGGAATATAAACTAGTTCACTGAAATAACATTTAGTTTTAGAACATATATAGACGTCAACTGCCCACCTCAGCAATGTTCACACAGATACCCACTGTAGGTACCTGTATGAGCACCGCTACGGCGACGTTCACTTATTAAATGTGATGAAACTGTACATTCAATAGTTGAAAGTCGTCACAGCTATGTTCACATAGGAGTCCATATATATATATGTATAAATTTGATATCACCCTATAGATGCATATGATGGTTGGTACACAAGACAAGACCATATTTTGGATTAATTTTCTTCAGTATATTTCACACATTTACTTATAACATTTGGTATAACTTAATTTAATTTTATACATCACGGAAGTATATATATATACCACCAGTAATCATGTCAAACCGTTGAGCATGTATAAATTAATTTTGTGCATAAATTTAGAAATTATATTAAAATATAAAAAACTAGAGATGATTAATTATATCACAAAAACTTTAAAAAATTAAGATTAGCGATGAGTGATTTAAGTGGTTAAACAGAAAATATTGCACATAAAATCTAAAAAAATAATAAATTTTTTGATCCAAGAATTTGTCCAATTTTGACTTTTGATACACTTAAGTTTTCAAATTTTAGTTTTGATAAACTAAAATTTAATTTTCGGATATTTTACTCAAATTATTGACGTAATACTGAATAAGTTGGTTATTTTCGATGCAATTTTATGATGTCAAGTCAATGCTCTAACGAAACTAGACCGAAAACAAAAAAAAAAAAATCAGTATTAATGCACGAAAACTAAATTTTGAAACTTATCGGGTCAAAATTAGTAGACCAAAAAAATTATTATTCCAATTTAAAAAATGACAATTTTTGTTTCTGCTTGGCAATTGTTATTCCAATTTAAAAAAATGACAATTTTTGTTTCTGCTAGTGCCAAGCTGAGTGCAGGTAGAGTGTCTATAATTGTGTAATTATATGAAGATCCAACAATGCAATTAAGCGCAAGATTAAGACAAAAAAGCGTTAGGTTTGAAGTTTAGTAGGTTCCAAGAAAGCTGCCGCCTTTGCTTACTCATTCTACGTACCCGTGTTTTATATTGCATGCAATCTCACTTATAAATAACCCCCACTACCCTTCTCATTTCTCCACCAGATCAACAGCTTTCATATACTAAAATCATTCTGAAATTTCATTATTTTTAAGGGAGAAATTACACAGAACCAAATGGCCGTTTTCTTGAATCGTAGCATTTTCCCTGCGCTGTTTTTGGTGCTGATCGCCACATTTGTGGGCTTGTCATACGGGCAAGGCACACAGGTCGGGTTCTACTCGAGCTCGTGTCCTCGTGTCGAATCCATAGTCCAATCCACAGTAAGGTCGCATTTTAATGCTAATCCTGCAATTGCACCAGGCTTGCTTAGAATGCACTTTCATGACTGTTTCGTTCGAGGATGCGACGCATCCATACTTATTGCCGGCCCCAACACCGAGAGAACAGCTCCGCAAAACAGTTTTCTTGGAGGATTCGATGTGATAGACGATGCGAAGACACAGCTGGAGGCTGCGTGCCCAGGCGTCGTATCATGTGCGGACATTCTTGCTCTTGCGACTCGTGACTCGGTCGTGCTCGTAAGTTTTATACATCTTTTGATCAGTTATATTCGATTTTAAAGCAATATTCCTGTTTGATTTTGATGTGTGATACATGCCATGTGAAACAGGCTGGTGGGGCGAGCTGGGCTGTGCCGACAGGGAGGAGAGATGGTCGGATTTCAGCGGCGAGTGAGGCTTCCAATCTGCCTGGTTTTAGAGACTCCATCGCTGTGCAGATACAAAAATTCCAAGACAAAAGACTCAACATTCAAGATCTCGTCACCCTCGTCGGTAATAAACTAATTCAACAAACCAATTAACCTCCAAAATGCATGCACTTATTATTTCAAATATTAAACTAACATCAAATATTCTTGAAAATAGGAGGACACACCATCGGCACCACCGCTTGCCGTTTCTTCCGTGACAGGCTATACAACTTCAATTCCACCGGCAGTCCCGACCCAACAATAGATCCTACGTTTCTCCCTACTCTCCAGTCCCTTTGCCCCCAAAATGGGGACGCTTCGAGGAGGGTGGCGATGGACAATGGCAGCGAAAACCAGTTTGACAGCTCGTTTTTCGCGAACCTGAGAGACGGCCGAGGAGTTCTTGAAACAGATCAGAAATTGTGGAGCGATGAAGCAACCCGACCGACCGTGCAAAGTTATCTAGGAATCAGAGGGCTGGCAGGATTGTCGTTTAGCGTGGAGTTTGGGAGAGCCATGGTGAAGATGGGCAACATTGAAGTTTTGACAGGCACGGATGGTGAAATTCGTGCAGTTTGCTCTGCAATCAATTAAAATTAAAAATTGAGTGTCACGTTAATTTAGAGTTCAATTTAATATGTTGCTATATTTTTCTTTTAAAATTAAAAAGTCGGGGAGAGATGTGTTATCTTAAATCCGAAATTCGTCCAAAACTTGTGAAATATTAGAGACAGATATTATATAAGCCATCAATATGTTTTTCCCTGCTAGCTTTTGTAAATTAATTATTTTCGTGGATGCAATAAAATATTTGTTGTCGTCATTGATAATTATTTGATATCTTTTTTTAATGATTTTACTATTTATATATTAGATGCAACTATATTTAATATCATCCAATAATTTATTAGAAAATTTTAAAATGTGATATATAGCTTAATGAATTTGGGAAAATTTATAAAACTTTCGAAAAATTAATCAGACCCTCTTCAATAAAAATTAAGATAATAATGTAAAAGTTCTTACTTAGCGTTTATTTAACATAATATATATATATATATATGTAACTCCTTCGATAAAACCATGAAATAAAATATTTACCTAAACTCGACTTATTGTCGTCTCAAAAAAACATACCATAATGAATATTGTGAATGTCCACCCATGGTTTTCACCTTTTATTTCATAGTATTCATGATTCCCAAACCAGTGGGTTAAAAGTTGGAACAAATCAAAACTGCCACTGTCAAATCTCATGTACCTTTACCTTAAAAAATATCAGGGTACCAAATTTTATATATATATAAAATTTGGTATACTGCACACCTACCGTGAACATTGAGCACCGATGAGGTGTCACTCACCCATTGGATACACAATTTTTCATCACATCCAATGGGTGAGTGACACCTCATCGGTGCTCACATAAGTGTGCACGGTAGGTGTGCAGCATATCAAAACTATATATATATATATATAGTCCTAACTCGAAATTTTGATAGAATACAATAGCTTAAGCGTCATATCATGCATACTCTTTGTATAGGCCAAAGACATCTATAAATACAAGCATCATCTGTAAATTTCCAACCCCAAAACAAAAAACCATTCAAAACTTTGAAGTAGCTTGGTTAAGTCTCACCAATGGCAAGAAATGTAGCTGAATCTGCTCGGGAAACAACCACATTGGCTTCTCTCGACAAAAAAATAGTGATTGCCAAACGTTGTGCTCGGGTAATTCAGGCTTCGGTTTTAGTTAGATACTATATATGCTTAATTAATTCTCATGAATCTCCCATGTTTGTTAATCTATGGATCTAATTTATGCAGAAGGTGTGATTCCTGGAGCAAAAGCAGCTGTGTTTGCCTCCATTGCCACTGCAATTCCTACCGTATGTATCAAGTTTACGTTATACGATGTATAAGAATATTTGAAAGTATAAATCTGCACGAAACAAGATTGAATGAAAAATAGTATGAAGTACTGCTACGATGATACTAAACATGTTATCGAAAATAATATTAACCGGGGTTTTCGAATATATTTTGGATGATGGATTGAATACATTAGAAATGTATGTACGATTAGTGTAAAGATGCTTCCATGGGCAAGAGCTTACCTCAATCCCACTGCCAGTGACGGAGCCAGGAATATGACGTTACTCGGACTAGAATTTTAAACTCTGACATCTTTTAATATTTTAAATTGATCTACCCGGGCTAATATCAAATTTATCCAAAATTATACATGAATTTACATATAAATTTTTTTAAAAAAATTTGGACCACCCGGGAGGACATGTACCTCCGCCCCTGCCCACTGCTCAAGCTCTCATTGTATCCACTGGTAAGTACAATTATATCATCTTTTTGTATGAAAAAATCATCAAATTTGACCAAATCAACTGGAAAATAAGAGTAGTTTTCAATTCAAACTAAAAAGAAGAAGAAAAAAAACCCATTTCATGAATTATTTTCAATCTACCGAAAATGTGAAATCTATCGACATATATATAAAATCAAGATTCTTGATGTGCTTGTGTAATTAAATAATTATTCACTGAATTTTATTTTTTTAGTGGGTGGAATGGCATACTTCATAGTGGCAGACAAGACTGTTCATTGCAAAAGCACGTCGGAACTCCTTCAATGGCGCCCCCTCGCAATCGCTATATATGTGACTACTAACTTTTATGGAAATATGGATTAATCCATATTGGATCTTATATATAAATGTATCCCATATAAATTAATAAAATGGTCTGATATTTGTGCGAGTCCTCATTTCATTAAAATATCGTGTAATGATTATAATTTTAATTGGGAACATGACAATAAATTCAAATTAAGAACACAAATTACCAAAAAAAAAACACAAATTAATTGAATTTAAGATATGAGATCTATACCCTATGGCTTTGGTTACAGTACAACTTGGTTCGTGGGATGAAATGACGAACCATCAGACGATGAACTATATGATAAAATAATAGGTTTATTTTGTAACTTCGATTATTGTATAATTTGATTCATTGAATGATAACAAAAAATATTAATATTGAATCTGATAAATTTACGGGGCAAATTATTGAATAGATATGTAAAGGCAAACTTTGTGACATAATTATTTTATATAGAGATTGCACCATCACATGGATCAAACCAAAAGAGTTCTTGTTATTCACAATAGAGTTCGGTACTCATCACATGGATCAAACCAAAAGATAACGATATTACAAAATTTTATCTATTGACAAATTAGAAACATCATTATAAGTTTCATGCAAAACTTCTAAATTACAAGGAAAACTTAAGGTAGATGCACCAGAATATGGACTCCACAATGGAATATATTTATGTTAAAGCTTTATAACCTCTAAATTATTATAGGTTTGTCATCAGTGATCACCTTCTAATTTCCTAGCCAATTTCTTCAACAAAAATCAGATGCTTGACTCTTTACTAGCCGACTTGTATCAGACCCCGTAAACCTGCAGCACAAACATCATGCATATATAAAGCCATTCAGATACTGGCTAAATAATCGTACATGAACTGTAGTATCCACAAGATATTAAGCATACCGTGCAAAGTTGACTGCAAAAGTTACTAGTCGTGAGCAGGTATTGCGCATGAATTTGATGGACGGTGAAACAACAAGTGTGCTATTGAACGATCAATAGGATTTGAACCTGCTTCCATATTTGGAAATCTGGTGCCCCTAAAAAGGAGACAAGAAGATTAAGAGTTGGTGGAGTCAAGAAGGCAGTAAAAGCATTCATTTTTTAGTAGAATTAATACCATGTAATGAGAACGAATACTGCATCCGGGTTGATACGTCGATAGCAGAGACGTGATAGTAAAGGACTTCAGTTTTTTTAATTAAAATCCCGATGGAAGATGGATTATTTAAAAAGGAGAGAGATGACGTACTTATTCGTTTCTTCAGCGATGAGTAATCCACTGGAAGTTTTTCCATCTCCGGAACTATAACATAGATTTACATGGTCATGCCTCTGTTCGGCACCCTGAGCCAAACGGTACAAACCATCCCTTATGCTCAGCCTTGTTCTGAAATCCAACTAAACAAAGAATTTCAACTGTGATAAGTTTCAAAATAATTGACTATGTGGCAAGACAGAGAACTGTAGGACTAAAGTTAAAAGGAAACATGGACTGCGTTGAACAACCTGATTGCATAAAATATTCTTTTCAATGACAGCTATTGTTGTGTCACTTGTGCGTTTCAATGCTTCAGACTATTAAAGATGCTTCCTAACTCAGAACCATATTCATAATATACAATTGCAACTAGTCCTTCCACTCTTAACATTCAACTTTTCCTTGTGGTGCACATAAACGCTGAGCTTAAAGTTTGAATCAAAGGCCAGTATTTTTTAGGACCTTGCCTTTGAATTTTTTGGGACCTTAGCAAGAGATGGGCCTTAATGCGATGTTTCTGCTTCAAGAATATCAATATGTATGATTCCCTCATACCCTCAACTCTTATTTTTAATGAAATGGAAACCGAATGAACTCCTAATACATCAGTTATCAAAAATAAATAAATATTTCCAATCAAAGAAAGATAAGATGCCATACCCATTCCATGACGAGCTGAAGCTGGCAAAAACTAGCTGCTTCTGGGGAAATTTCATCCAAACTCCGCGTCGAGCTTTCTTGTACAATTGAAGAGCCTAATTTCGACGGATTCACCACGCTGACTCCATCAGCATCAATAGTATCTTTAATTTTGTCTCCACAAAGATGGACTTGCTTCTCTACTGATGGAGAACCATTTTCATAGGTCTGCTCCATTATATTTGCATCTTTAAGACTATTGTTCACAGAAGATTGATTACCTTGATTGTTATGTTGTTTTTCTATCTCTTCAATCCCTGCTGGAGAAGTTTCAGAAGATGGAAAGTTGTGGAAATAATCAATGGATTGTATAATTGCTTCATAGCAGAACTCCATTTGTGAAAATAAAGTCAAGTCAGTACCCTTACATTTGACAGCAGAGGGTGATTGATTTGCTGAAGTCTGATCTGGTAAATTACTTTTCTCTAATGGCGCACTAGAGAATCGATTCAATAAACCCAGAGCTTGCTTCTGTTGCGGTTGCAAGTGTGCGGATGGATCCTCATAAGAAGTGGCCGCAGAATGAAGTTGAATGAATTTAATTGGAAGGTTACTCAGATTTCTGCAACTATCTTTACCAGAATTATGTTTTTTTCTAATGCCCTTCAGCTGGTTCAGTGGCTTGTACTGCTTTTTAGGTTCATCAATCTGCCAATATCAGTTAAAACAATTCAATGTTGATACCATGTCACCAACTTCTAGTGGAAATAGGCCACCTTTCAACTAGGGCATGCACTAACAAAGGATAAATAGAACAGGAAACGAAATCAATAACTTCCGCATATGTGGAATCTCCCTTTACCCACATGTGGCTGAACGCATAACAATTTAAGCTGTATTCATTTCACATTTACATGGAAAACAGATGCATGTAAAATCAGTAATCACAGAAACAATAGTAAAAGAATTGTGCGTACCGCTCCACCACTGTTGGTTTTGGAACGACTGTTAGTCGAAATGCTTGGATGGAGTGTATCGTTGATTCCTACCCTCTGCAAAGCAATTGCTTCAGGGGTAAATCGTGGTTCAAAATTACAGCTAACAACTCTCAAGAAAAGAAGCAAGCATCAAAATCATAGAAACAAGCACGTACCTCATGTCTAGGGATGAATCCATCCTTGCTATCAGCAACTATAGCAGGTACAATGACAAAAGGAATATTGGAATCGGATTTCCCCAACGTACAAGAACTGTCTCCGAACTTAATGGGTGCACTTGACATGACAGGATCATCGGCCAAATAGCTCTTTAAGGAGTCTCTGTCTACTGACATATTTGCATCCATACTTGACTTGGCACATGAAAACTCGAATCCAAATCCTCCTTCATCATTATCTGGTGATAACCAACTCAACTCATCTTTATCGACTCCAACACCAAATGCTGAATCGGGACTTCTAGTAGACAGGATACAGTTAGGAGGAAAGGCACTTGAATTAAGAAGGAAAATTTACTTAGTTGCAAAGAAACTGTTAAAATTTACCTAAATAGCATCTCAACATCTTCAAAGCTTTGTACATCGGGACAAACACCAGAGAAGAAATCAGCAGAATCTATGTTCTCAAAAGAATCGAAACTACTTTCTTGGTGAGTTGTTTCAGATTGGTTATCCACAGGGGTTCTCCTGTCAGCGAGATAGGTCACATTCTCGGGAAAGTTACCACCCTGGGAATCTGCACTATTGATTTTAAAATCACAGCATGATGACCTGGTATCATCAAACGCTACACTTGATGATTCGTCCATCAAGTCACTTTCAGATGAAAAAGGAAACATGGCACTTCGTTTACAGGACCATGAATCTGTATCTGACATAGAACTGCATTTATCATGCAGACTTGAACATCCACCCTGTTTTCTTCCCAGATGGGCGCATCTAGAAACAGATCCATTCTCGGAATGACTTGAATTACAATTTACCTCACACAGAGTATATCTCAGGTTGTCATGCCATGGGAAATGATCATTGGAACATTCCAACCCGTCATTGGGCACCATTTGATCAAACTGAAAAAATTCATCCCAAAGCGAGTCTTCGAACTGTCACAGCAGCAACTTAATTTTAGCTGTCATTCATTATAGCAGAAAATACTTCTATAACACGAGTAAACAACACTATATTCCATAAAATTATAGTTAGCCACAAAGTTGAAAAAAATTCAAACAACAATCTTATAATTTTGACAACAAAGTCATTTACTCTGGCGAGTAACAGGCAACTTAAGATTTACTTGAGACTTAAAAGGAGAACTAGGACCAAGGAGTCATGAGTTGCATCACCTTCATATGCTAATTAAATATGCCTTCCAAGTTTTTTGGCAAAAGCTTGGTCATTTAAAATCATTTCCACCATAGTCAAGGTAATCCAAGAAGTGCTTGCAAACGTAAAAAGAACATCAGAGTAAAGCAAACGATCTTAAATCCAACTAGCAGTATCATACAATATTTATATACTTTCCCATTCAATGCAATTAATCTCCAAAAAAATTTGATTTCCCTCGCCAATGAGGAAGGTCGTACAGTCACTGGTAGATACACAAAAAAATTAATAAGTACTGGACACACTCAAAGTTTGTCCACGAAGCGATAATACCTAATTAGCATTGTATTCGATAGAACAACACAGAAATTTTATCTGGCCGGTAAAGGAAGGAACTTACCTCAGATATGCCAAAGCCTGACATGACTTCAAGCAGTCACCCAACAGTCAAAACTGCAAGTAATAACCAAACCAAATACTGTTACAAGCCAATTACAAAAGTCAACAACAAAGCTAAACCAATACCCGTAGCTTCCGATTCAAGAACCACAAACAAACCAAAGGGTGTCTCTACTTGCTGTTTTTTTTACAAGCTAATTACAAAGATCAACTACAAAGCTAATTCATTACCCCTAGCTTCCGATTCAAGAACCACAAACAGACCAAAGGGTGTCTCTACTTGCTTTTTTTAGCTTCCGATTCAAGAACCACAAACAGATCAAAGGGTGTCACTACTTGCTGATTTAAAAAACAAAGAAAATCATGGAAAGAAAACACTATAAACACATGCGTTTGAAAAAGAAAGAAGAGAAGCAGATCTCTCCAAAAAAAAGTCTTGATTTCAGCTGATAATAGTCACTAGATTCAAACAAACAGACTACAGCAAAAAAAAAAAAAAATTCTCATCAGCAAACAAAATCAAATAACCAAAAACATCAGAAACTCACAGCAGATCTCGCAGGAAACTCCAACCAAACCTTGGATCGAAATCGATACTCCACCCACAAAATTGACAGCAAAAAACACCGAAACTCCAATCCTTCAGAGCGTAGTTTCTATTGAAATCCTCAAAACTGGAGAGGTTTTGCAGTCTGAGATTCGGATAGAATTTACCTGGGGAAATGGAATGTATTTAAATATTTTTTAATAAAATTAGCGGCATATGTTTAGCCACGTGGCGATGAAATCTGGCCCTCACGAACCAATTCGTGGATGAGCGTAGCGGACAGGATCCAATCTCATTCTGTTCTCCCATTGGTCCACGTGGTGTTTGAGCTATGAACTCTCCGGTCTTTTTCCATTTGTTGTCGGCTTAGACGGACCACATGTTAAGGAACCCATCCCATTTATGGAAACTGATTGATTAATAATTCGACAACTGTCAATTTTTCTTTTTTTCCTTTAACGAGTGAATTGAGTGATCATGCTATAGTCTAGGTCGAAATAATTGGTGGGATCGGATATACTCGAAAGCTTGATAAAAAATTATCCATCCATATGTGTATATATTATACGATACCAATATTCATCAATCGTTTTTATCTTTATGTCCACTTTTGAGATGACACACAAATTAGACGTTATGAAACATATCAAAATCATATATCAATTGAGTGAGTGCTATCTTAATTGTTGGCAAAGAAGTGAATACGGTTGAAAGACAATATATCAAAACTATATACATATATATGTGTGTGTATATCGAGCTCAGGACTTCGTCTCAAAGTTGAGATTAATGATGTTAGATAAGCAAATAGTCATCTATTAGTTCAATGACAGAACCTATTAATTTACCTGAACTAGGATTTTAAAATCTTTAGTTCTTAAATTTTTTCAATTGAGCTACATGAATTAATATCAAATTAGTCCATTGGCTTAGTCTGTCTTAACATGGAGAAAATCGAAAAGTTTTTAATACATCGATCTATTTTATTTTCTTGATTCTTTTATTAGATTTTTTTTTTCATTCAACGCAGGTGATATACAAGTTTTTTAAAGAATGATTGTTTCGGAATTTAATTTAGCTCCATTAAAAAATATGTTAAGATCGTTTCAAGTAGGGGTGGTATACCGTATCGTACCGTACCGAAAATCATATATGATATACCATATCGAAAATTACGGTATAAGAAAATTCATAACGATACCATACCGAAAACTTTGGTACATATAAATAGGATACCGATTATACCGAAATTGTCCGGTATACTGAAATTTCAGTACGATATCGGTATATACCATTTTATACTGGAAAAAACCTTACATTTTAAAATTTTATAAATTTATTGTTTTAAAATATTATATATTTTAAAAATTTTATATATTTTTTCGGTATTTCGGTATATATACCGAAATTTTCAAATTGCATACCGTTACCGTACCGAAACCGAAATCTTCGATATACCGAAAATTCGGTACATTCGGCATTTTTTCGATACGGTAATCTCAGTATATCGAAAATTTGTTATTTTTTCACATCCTAGTTTCAAGTTATCCAATTTCAGAAAAATAATCGGGTGGTTTAATGTTTATAAAAAAATATTTTAATCAACTTTTTAGTAAGTCAGCTTGATCATTAACTAAATAGACCAATTCACATCTCCACCATTAAAAAAATGATTTTTAAACAGCATAGCAACTCAAGCTTCATGGTTCGATCACTCTAATTAATCAAACATAACTCAAATCCTAGATTATATTTTAAAAATTGTTTTCTCAAAAAAAAAAATTCCGAGAAAAAACCAAAAATCAATCCAAATGTTCCCCATTTAATCAATCATACGTCCTTTAATTTGGACAAACTCTATTGTGTCTAAGACATGTTTATCCCAACATGTCACAATGAGTACTCAATTATTGTCTATTAGTATTTGTTGACTTTAATTATTATTTTTTTTAGCTATTTGAGTTTATTAAATAATATAGTTCGGGTTTTTTTTTTTTAAATAAATCGAATTCAAAATCAGGATGAGTTTGAGTGTGTGTAATAACATATCCGTTGATATGAACTATTTCAAATGATTTTTCAAAAGAAAAATTGTAAAATTTTTATTTTTAATGTTCACATATTCCAATAATCGTATATCTTTTAATTTTTAGTAATTTCAGCTCTTTCTCCGTGAGAATAGTGATGTTGTCACTACACAAGTTTGCGATTAAAATGTTAAGAAAATAAAAAAGAATAAAAATTGAAATTTAAAAATAAAAAAATTAAAATTAATTAATTAAAATTAAAAAAGACAAATATACGAGACAGAAATTATAGAAAACGTCCTTTTGTTGGAGAGCTGGTAAAAAAGTGGGGTCCATTATGTTAACAACTGGCGCGGAATCCGCCACTAATTCTATGTGACTTTTCTTTTTCGAAATCAAAATTAGCCACACATTTTATATCTCTCAAAAATAAACACACACATTTCACGTTGAATAGTTTTTTTTTTTTTAGAAAACAAAATAATAATAATAATAAAATTTTTAAAATACAAAAAATGTGGCGTTTTGTACGTTTGCATGATTGTTTTTTTTTTTTAATAACGAAAACAAATGAAATTTTTTTTAAAAAAAATGCAAAAACTGTAGCGTTTTTGTAAACGAATACGCACCAAAACGCAGTAGTTACATCAATTTTATTATTTTACAAAAGTGTGTGACATTTTCGTAAAAAAAAAAAAAGAATTCGGAATGACACAAAGTAAGTTTTATTTTGATAAATAATAAAACATATGATGACTATAAAAGATGAGGCCATATAAAATGACTAGTTTGCCTAATAATTTTGGTTTTTTGGGAATTAAGTAAAGATATAATCATAATTTCATCTCAAATTTCACCAATTAATTGAAAAACAGAAACAGTGTATATAAAATTATCCCTAATTATGACTTTCTTTATATATGAAATTTTGATTGTACTTTTGCAAGTATAATCAAAATATATATGTATTTTTCTTTATATATGGGATTGTCAAGTTTCTCATTTTTAATTTGGTTTAGGGTTTCTTGGAGTGTTTTGATCCATCTTCCTTACATATATATATGTATATGTGTGTGTGTGTGTGTGTTTGAAAAAGTTCATTCATCACATTTTAAATATGAGTAGGTCTCTTGTGAGACGGTCTCACGAATCTTTATATGTGAGACGTACGAGTCAACCCTACCGATATTTACAATAAAAAGTAATACTCTTAGCATAAAAAATAATATTTTTTCATGGATAACTCAAATAAGATATCAGTCTCACAAAATACGACTCATGAGACCGTCTCAGACAAGTTTTTATATATAGTTGTTGAGTAAGCTGAAAGTATATATTGACAACGTTGGATTTGAAGTCATACATTCTTGGACAGATTAAGGTTGTTAGACGTCAACTTGATTGTTCTTAAGGATATGCATGGAAACTTGCGTGTCTGTAATTGGAAACATAGGTACGAAGTTAGAATAAGAATTAAGGTCGAGATGATGCCACAATGATGTTCGGTCCTATCACAAAACTATTTTCTCTCGTGAGATCAAACCCTAATAAATAAATAAATCTACCTAGTTTAGGCACATGAAATTAATGTGGTTAAGGAGGTACGGATTATTCTATATTATACCTGGAGTATTCATCCTTATATGATGTAATCAAATATTAGTCTTTGGATCATTAACAGATATGTCAACTTACATAAAAATATGAGGGACTCACATGATCTAATAGTATTAGAATAAGAGGAAAAACACTCTCGATGTAACATAGATTAACCCGGATGCACCGCGGCACAAAGCCCTCGCGGCATTTATTGATAAGTACTTATTTACTTTGCCAAGTTCTAGGGGGCTACTCTTCTTTTTGTCGATCGAAATTCTAGAATAACTTAATCTTGTCGATCAAAATTCTAATTATGGGATGCTCGGCGCGATCGCTCATTGTCTTTTAAGTTCCATGAGCAAGAAAACAGTACCATCAACGACGCATCAATGGAGATGCTCCTTCCCGTCGATCAAGGATTTTTATTCTCTAGGCTTCCATCATATTCTTTTAGTCAATCTAGCTAGTATCATACACGGAAAGAAGTTTTTGTAAATTTAAATTGTTCAAATCTTGTTTGAGATCAACCATGACTCAAACAGGATTGAATGTTTTTATGTTATAATTTCGATTGAGAGTGAGTTTCTAAAAAAAAAAAAATTAATTATGAAAGATGATTGATGGCTTTGCAAAAATGCAAGAATATTGGTTTTTTCATAGTTAATTGTAATATAAGGTTTTTTTAATGATGTAACGATATGATTAGAGCAATATGGAATGTAATGTTTTTCATTATTATACATCTCAATTTGTGTTCAGTTAATGAAAATTATCTTTATAATATCAATTTTATTATTATTATTATTATTATTTAGTTATAATACTTCTAAAAAATTAATAATTCAATCATTTTAAATGACCATCTTACACTCTCCACATACGAAACATAACTACAAATTTGGTATTAGATTGGACTTCAAAGATCCACAGAAGATGGCTCCAAGTATTCGGAACCATGAACCAGACTACATGCACATATACTTATATTTAGACCCGACCACGGTTCCCAAGAACTGTGAAACCAAAATCGGAACCGCGTATCAAAAACAAAACGTTCGATTTCAAAACCCGAACCATTGATTTACAATTTGATTCTGGTTCCTAATAATAAGGAATGAGCAGCGCAGCACCCGAAACCATAAATTAATCTTATCTTAAATAAGATCTTGTACTTTACATAAATATCTTAAATTATATAATTAAACTATTTGATATAATATAAACTAAATAAGTATGTCTCTTGTGAGACGGTTTCACGAATCTTTATCTGTGAGACGGGTCAACATTAACGATATTCACAACAAAAAATAATACTTTTAGCATAAAAAGTAATACTTTTTTATAGATGACCCAAATAAGATATACGTCTCACAAAATACGACTCGTGAGATCGTCTCACACAAGTTTTTGTCAAACTAAATTTGAACTCTTAATTTTATTTCTTTCTGAATAAAAACTACATATCAATATTTTTTTATGATATAATTGTTAAATGCTTAACTCCACCCTCCCAAATTTTATATCATTATTTTTCCTTTTGTCTTTAAATTTAAAAGAACAAATTTTAGTTCAAATCGATTAGGACTATAACCAGAGAACCGTTAAAAAACCGAAACCAGAATGTATCCAAACGGTTTGGTCACCAGTTTCACCTTTAACTTGAACTGGAGCTGTTGGAATCGTGGTCAAGCCTACATATATGGACATGGAAAATAGTGTATATTCATATGTGTGTATGTGTGTGTATAAGCATATGTATTTTGTAACCAATATTTATTCAGAAAAGCACCAATTCAATCCACAAATATTCCATATCATGAATTCATACAGTTCTGGAAAACAGATCTAGTCTCTATCTAATGTACAGTCATCCTAAAAACCGCGTGTGCGAGGAGACCAAATGTTATGTTGGAGGTACATTGTGACCAAAAACAACTAATATCAAACAAAACATCGTATATCTAGAGATCTAGGAGCAACTTCGCAGTTACATAGTCATAATGCAAAGTAAAGACACAAATTTTATAAACGAAAACAGAATATATGTCGCTGCAGACAACGAGCATGGATTGATAAAAGAACCCTTTTTTTATGGAGTGGGGAGTGTAGGAGAAGCGTTCAGTGGTTCATAAACATTTCATATTCTTAGCAGCAATAAGATTATGCATCACCTCCTCATAAGTTTGTGAGAGAATATCCTCTTGGAGTAGGGACTATTGCGATTCACCTTGTGGAATTCGATGGCATCAACCAATGATTTATAGAGAGGGCCCTGATTTCAAAAGAATTCTATAGATGAATTATGTAGGATAATCCAGAAAGGTTCTCACTCTTAATAGGCATCAAGGGTAGGAATTTGTCTTTTTAAAACAACTACGATAGCACGTCAATTGGAGAAAAGAAAGAAGAACAAAACAGCATCTTTGGGTTTGATGCCAATTGTAGAACAAAGAAATTGCTACTAAACCAAAAGGTTATAATAATACAAGATCACAAAAAATAAGCATCAACAGCATACCTCGGAAAAGCGGAGAGCTTTCTGAACAACATAATTTGCGTGTGGGTCCTGAAGCAATTGCTCAAAGTAGTTAGCGGAGAGCAATTCATGGATGATCCTTGATCGGGTTTCATCATTACACAGTTCAAGACACTTTTCAACAACATGGCTACTAAACTTTTGCATTGAGAGATGTAAATAACTGCCCTCAAACTGAGCGGTCAGCATGGATGTAGCAGATGGTATCTTAAGCTCCAAAATAAATTGAACGACATAATTTCTGCATGCAAAAATGATATTCACTTTTAGCAGAAATGAATCGATATGTATATAGGTAAACACTAAGAATTGCGAAACAGGCAAGTGGATAAAAAAGCTTGGTACAAATTTCAAGTATTTTGTGCTTAAATAAATTAGAAAACTGACTAAACAATCAACTTCGTAAAATAGTTAGGAATAAGAAAGGAAACGAAAGAAAAAGAGAGTGATCCCCTTAGCACACAGGTGTTTCAGTTATTAATTTACTGAGGAAATAAAGCTCTGGACTTCAAATTTAATCATTCTCTTTAAACATGAATAAGGGAACTTGTTCATGGAGAATGTATATCTAATCCTATTGTCTTTGATGGAAAGCAATAATTGGTCTAACTCTCCTATGTAGATGTTCATGGCCACAGACATAGAGACGTGGCACAGCTACTCTTTTTAATGCAGCGACAAGCTCTTGGGCTTAAATTATTAAAGAAAAACCGAAACATAGCTCTGGTCGTCAATTGTGATGTGTAACTAAATCATTACAAGTTGATAAAATACAAGTTTTAAGTTTAAGTAGAAAAGATCAATGTTTTTGTAAGCGAGGAGGAATATAACCAGCTCAAACATATCAAAAGATAGATTCCTATGATAGACACTATCAGTTTGGTTACCCAAATGGATCTTGAGCAAGCAGAAGACCATTTCTTGAAATCTCTGCAACCAACTTTTCTCGATGCTCTCCATTAGAAATTTTGATGCAACGTTGCAGAACACAGCACCCATGCTGATGCATTGCTATATCAACGCAGTACTTTGCAGCAGCAATAAAAATGAACTGCAATTACAAGAAAATGGACCAGTTGAAAGCAAAACAAGAGAAGTCACTGCTCCATTATACAACACATAGAACATGTACTACAAGATTTTCCAACTGAGAATGGCTTTTTATACCAAGTTAACCTGAAATAAATTCTTGAAACAGCGTTACGAAAGTGGGAATTTTTCAGGACATAACACTGCAGCATTTGCTAAGATGCTTGGTGATTACAAAATCCCTTTCATCAATTTCTAAGAATAGACTAAAGCCATTGGATATTGATCCATTCTCGTGGGATATAATTATTGGTTCAGTCTTTATAAAATTCACTTCAATAAGAAGATTATATATTTCACACTTGCTGTGTTAGAAAAGACAAAAAAAAAGTTTGAAGTCATAAATTTGTAATAGGTAGATAAAAGTTTTTAACATGCATAATTGAACTTTCTTTTAAAATTTATATGCATAAAATTGAACCTAAATTACATTTTAGACCAAGGGACTGTGAATATTTTACAACAGTTCCTTTAATTAGCTTCTGACCATTAAAATGGAAACATCAGCAGCTAGAAGACTTCTAACTTCATTTTTCATGTTCGTGCCTTTTCGATTGGCTTGTCAATCAAATGGCTTATTGCATTTGAAAAGATAATACAAAATCGGTCGAAAATAAAAACCAAACACAGTGCAAGATTTTATTCCTCCCAATCCATTGAAAACAAACTATTATCAATGTAACAATTTGAATTATGACAGAAATTTGAACAGTGACAATTAAGAGGCAAAACAAATACCATCAAAGGTAAATAGGTGTGCAATGCTAACAAAAACTTTTGGAGCTCAAGAAAGAATTAGAAGTCAATGATTACCTTACTATCTTCGTTGGTAAAGCATTGCAAGCACCGTTGTATGACGTGATTTCCATTTAGGTCTTTGATGAGTGTTAGAAAGCCTGGTTCAAGATTTGAAATAACTCTTAAAATATGCTGCCTTGTTTTGAGTGTCTCTATCAACTTCTGAACAACCCGGGTACTGTTACCAAATGAATTAAAGGTTAACATGCCTGCGTCATGATAAATTAGAACAATAAACACGACAAGCATACCCATGCGTATTTAAAGAGATTCTAACAAGCTCTCCTGGCTCCTCAGTCGCCCTGAGCAATACGTGCATCCTCTGTTCTTCATTGCACACTTCCAGCAATTTTTGCATGAGATAATTTCCAAATGGATTCATCATAAGTTCCACTGTATGATCAATTATCTCACTGAATATGGTCTGCACGTCTCGAGAGTTTCCTTCATCAAACATCCTTTGCAAGAAACGGCAGCCATGTTGATCCTTAGCTATGTGATATATATATCCTTGAGCTTCTGCAAGGGAGTTACACTTTGGTGGGAGTCGGAAAGGGTGATACATTTTCAGATTTAATCGAGTATCTTGGATTGATGCAATATGGAGATGAGCGTCAAAATTTAACCTCTTTCCTTGACCCTTTTCAGCACATGTCTCGTGAATAAAATCTTTATGGATGTTTTCCCTCGAACGTACATATCCTCTTTTTATCCCATAATTAACACCTTCCCCTTGAATTATCAAACTATCATCGTTGGTGAAGGCTTCAACATTCCCTTGAGGCGCTCTAACACACAAAGGTACTCTGTTCTTTCCATCAGACACCACTGGTTGGTAATGAAGTAAATTTTCGACATTACTCTGAGGGATTGACCGAGCCAGTTGAACCTCATTCGGTGAATATACATCATTCCTAGTTTCAATCAGATTTATATCATTTCGCAAAGCATATAATGGAGCATCACCAACCAAAGGCCTATTTAGAGTTAAAGAGTCATTTGACACAGCAAATCCCATTGGAAAATGATTTCTTGTCAACAAATTGCTTCTATAAATTTGAGGACTCTGAGCAGTAATAGGGAACTCACACCGTGCGAACATACCATCAGGTCGACTAGGCAAATACTGTGATCCCAATAAATTAGCGATTCTCTGTTGATGTTGCATTTCCACAGAGACAGAACCCATCAAGCCCTCGAACTTCATAGGCCTCATAGGAATGGAGGGATTAAAATCCCCACAACCTGAAAAACCTTTCCTATAACTATCATGTGCCCCACGTTTCTCGAAATTCATCCGAGTTTCCTCGTTTTTACGTTGCCTATGAGATTGAAAACCATTTGGTGATACCAGAAGATCATCTAGCTCATCACTAATGTACATTTTACTGAAATTCCTCGATAAACTCAAACCATCAACAAAATTTCTCTCATTAACCTTGTTAAAATCCAACAAAAATCCATCCCCGGAATTAGAGTGGGCTTTAATCTCTTCAAATCGGGGTAGGGTTGGTGATCCAATGTCCGAAAGAGAATACCCACAAGAAAACAAACTAGACGAGGAGCCATCAGATTGTAAAGAAAACCCACTCTCAGGAGAAGATATACATGTATACTTATGCTTCAAAAGTCCATCATCATAAATGCCATAGGCATGGCCTTGACAATGACCATCAGCGTCAAGATCACTGCCATTATGATGATGATGATGATGAAGATTCAATGATGACGTCGCATGGGGAATCTCTCCCAGTAACCTTTCGAATTCATCATCATCGTTCATGTTTTCTGCACCCCTCTTCTTCTCAAACATCAAAGCAAATTACAAAACAGAAAAAAGAAAAGAAAATACAACACAAGATTCCACAACAAGAACAACAATGCAAGAATCAAAAAATCCACATCAAGAAACGATCAATAGAAGACGAAGCAATGAGAACCCACAGTAGATTAACGTTTTTAGCATCTACGATGGTCTCAGAATACCAAAAGTACTAATACCAAATATGGCACAAGGGGTTTGGGACAGTGAAATTTCGAAAATATTTCATATAGTTTTCGCTTCGAAAAAGATTTGTTATTTACGCCATTTCCCCCCTTTTTTATATTCCATTTAGTTTTCTTGGTAAAACATGCAAAGATGAATGGATTCATACACAATCACTACCATACTCTGTATATTATACACACACACTCACTGATACGGTCTCACGCCATTAAAGCATGAGAAAAGGAACAAACTGTCTCTCTCCCCCCTCTTCATTCTCACACTACACGTATAGATTTCAGAGTTTTTCTTTGTTTTTTACTTCTCTTTTCTATCTTTTTGTTTGCACTTTTTGAGTGAAACAAATGGTTGAACACACTGAGCACGTAGGCTGACACCGCTACCACTGGCTGTATTCAAACATAGTACATTATTATTATTAATTAAACAAATATTTATAGGGTTCTCTTTTACAATTTTATATAACTCAAACTATTTACTCTAAATTAATTATATATATTTAGATTTAATTTACCTTTAATTTAGTCTCTTTTTTAAAATTAATAGAAAATAAGAGAATAGAGCAAGTTCAGACAAAATTTCGAGTTTGTGTCGAGATATCGAATTTGAGACTCAGACTGTTTTATTGTTTTAACAAAACAGACAATTCAAGCATTCGCTTTACTTTATTTTAAATTTTTTTGACATTTAAATGAATATCGTTTGTTTCAAGTACATGGAAAAATATATAATAATTATAAAAAAAATATACAATCTATTTGAACATCCATTATATTATATATATATATATATATATGTGTGTGTGTGTGTATGTATGTATGTAAATAATATGATTTGATTAAAATAAATAAAAAAAGAGTAAATAATAATTAGTATGTTTGCTTAATAGGTGGGAGAGATGGTTGCGTCATTTACTATTGGTAGATCTTAACGGCCTCTCTCATTTCTATCCACCTTCATCGGGTGGGATTTTCCTTTGGAGTAAGTCTCATGTGAGATCGTCTCACGGATCTTAATCTGTGAGACGGATCAATCCTACCCATATACACAACAAAAAGTAATACTCTTAGCATAAAAAGTAATACTTTTTCATGAATGACCCAAATAAAAGATCCGTCTCACAAATACGACCCGTGAGACCGTCTCACACAAGTTTTTGTCTTTCCTTTGAACTAATTGTGATTAATTAAATGAGTAGTTATTTATGATACGGTCTCATAGATCTATATTCGTTAGATAGGTTTATCTGGTCTATATATGCAATGAAAAATAATATTTTTGACATAAAAAATTATATTTTTTCATAACGGTTTGGAAATTCGGCTCACAAAATTAACATGTTAAATGAGCCAATTAGGCATGTCAATAGAAATTTTTTTTGCAGAAGGGCAAAAAAATTTTGTTTTAACCTTCTATCGAATACGCGTTTTTTTCGAAATGTTTACGTCGTTACACCACTTAAAGATGTCGATGACATATATAATCGTTTTTAAAAATACGAAAATATTTAAAGATAACTTTTATAAAAAGAAAGATAAAATTGTGTGTTCTTATATTATCTCAAAGTATCCTCGTGAGCCCACATATTATTTTGATTCAGTAGTACAAAACAGATATGGTTTGGTATTTAAGAGTTTTGTATGTATATATTTGAATTGCTTTATATTCGTATTGCACCGACTTAAAGATTTGTTTTTTTTTCTAGGAGAAAAAACACAATCTCAAATTTAATAATTCATTCATAAAAAAAAAATTACATTTGACATTTTTTCCTCGATAATGTTTTTAAATTTTAAGGTTTCAATTTTAATGTAAACTTTTTTCTTGAGTATTGACCTATTACACCATTTAATTTGAGGTTGTCTGAGGATAATAGTACTCTAACGATTTTAAATCAATTTAGACACGTGATATTCATAAAAATATATGAACCTTACACACTCAAATTAAAATTGAACAATCAATATAGTGTCAGGATATTACATTCATATCAACGTTTCATCAACCATAATTAGAGGTGCATGTGCATACGACTGTGGTGGCTTGCCGTGGCGGAGCCAGAAATATGGCTCTGTCAGACTGAAATTTTAAACTCTAAAATCTTTTAATATTTTAAATTAATCTACCAGAACTAATTTCATATTATTCCAAAATTATACAAAATTTAAATATACATTTTTTAAAAAAAAATTGAGCCACCCCGGCTAAAGTCTGGGTAAAAGAGCATGTGGCTCAGCCTCTGGTGGCTTGGCTCCTTTCATTCAGAGAGTTGTTCAAAACAAGAGGTAATATTAAAATTTTTCTATATAAATTATATTTATATTAAAAAACATAAAAAGAACGCGATCGAAATAGATCGCTCGAGTAGTGATCTAGGAATATGCAAAAGGAATTCATGATCAATGAAGTGTGTACGATTCAAGATACAAGATCGTTTCTTTTTCTTCTACCGACACTTATACGTAGAATGGAGTTCATTAATATATTTTCAAACATATTGAAATTCGAACATAAAGCAAGAAAAAACTTGTGATAGTTAGGTTCCACTACAATACTTGATAACGAATTAAAACTTTCAACGTTTNTATCCTAAACAAGAATCAATTATTAGGACAGATAGCAACTTATGTGAAAACTAAATCAAATCATTAATATTATTTAATGATTACCAGCTGCATGAGCATGCATAAATATTGTTGGTAATTTGATATCTTTGTATGTTCGATATTTTTCTTTTGATTTTTCAATCTTCATACAAAATCATTTAAGTTTGTTCATAGAAAAATACCAATTTTATTGTTGATGGATTTTGGTGATATTGCAACCTTCGAATCTTAATTAATCTTTTTGGCATTGTGTATTGCACGTAGAAAACATATGTTGGAGTAATTAGAATTAGAAATAAAATTGATTAACTCAAAAAAAATTAATGATAATATTATTGTAAATTTTGACAACTCGTGTTAATTACACATGTAACTAATTTGGAAAAACATATCTATTTAATTTTTAAAAAAAATTTGGACTACTCAAATTTTTCTCATATCTTTGTTATTATATTTGTTTTCTTTTATTAATTGTCATATTTTCTCAACAAATACATATATTTAAAATAATTTTCATGTATTTGATAATTTATATTTTAAAATAAAAGAAAAATCATAAAAAAAATACATATCATGTTGACAAAATCCGGAAACCCAAATTGAAAGTTGAATTAATATATTTCTACTCATCATTAAATTTTACTATTTAATTTTAATGGATTCAACATGTTTATACAACTAAAAATATTAAGAGAATAGTTTATATAATTTAATGAAAAAGTTGAAGTACAACAGTTTTTGATTCTGAACNTGTTTATACAACTAAAAATATTAAGAGAATAGTTTATATAATTTAATGAAAAAGTCGAAGTACACCAGTTTTTGATTCTGAACAACGATCACATTATTATTATGTTACAATGATAAATAAATTATTATTTTTAGTTTATCATCATAGTCTTTATCTCAATAAACATATTTTCAAATGTAAGATGTTAAATTTAATATTGAAATTAGATAATCAAGTGTTAGTTCTAACATTTTTTTATTGTTGTCAATACATTACTTTTTCCATCTTCAAATGTATTAATCTATTTATTGTTGTATACAAAATATAATAATTTTTTGGTTAATGATCACATTTAAGATTAGGTACTTAGAAAAAATTCTAAGATATATTTAAAGATCATTAGATGATAGAATTAAATTTGAAATCAAGAGAAAAATTAAGAAAATGTAGAACAACACAATGCATAAACTTTCATTTTGTGAAGTGACAAAACATAAGATGAGTTAACTACTTATATCAAGTGAGATACTTATATATATTAGTTTCATTGAGCTTAGCCAGTTATAATATTTTTATTAACTCACTTTGTCATTCATTTTTATTTCACTAAATTTGCATTGTGGTAGTCAACCAGTGTGACTCATTCAAACATTAACTTTTGATTTTTTTTTTAGTAAATAGTGGCCTCCACCCTCACCAACTTCAATTTTTAGAAGTTGATATTAGTAATTTATAGGTAATAGAAAATTATTTAGTTTTTGTCATCTGCCTTTTGTATAATTGGATAATTTTTTATGTCATACCTAATTCATTTTTAGATTTTTATTAAATTTTTATCGTTATGATTAGAAGTGTTGCACGCATACAATATACATATAAAATTAATATATTTTAAAATATTAATATTGAAGTGTCAAATAAATATATTAAATCATTATTTAAGAACTTTTAGGAAAAAAAATATACATCATAATTCAGATTTAAAGACTAACATATTATTAAACAATTGTGATGAATATCTTATGAAACAAATGGTGTTAATTCAAAAAAATTAAATATGATTATTGTAAATGAATTTTTCTATATTAATTATAAAATTTTCAGCATATGTGCTGAATTAATTAGAATTTTTTAAATATAGTATGTTCATAATTTTTTTCCGTATAAGTTAGTGGTTGAGTCCTTGTGAATATTTTTTTTAAAAAAAACTTCGTGCTTTTAGTTATAGTAATAGTGTCTTATGATTTAAAATACTAAATGAAACAAATTATCAAGATAAAAAACTAATCAGAAAATTCAAAAATATGCGGTTATTTAATAATTTGATTGACACGCTCTTTACTTTGTTGATTTAATAGATGCTAAATTCACAATAACTGAGTTTGACAAGATCAATTCTTGGAAAATAAAACACAATACAATAAATTACTGGATTGTATTTTTATTGAAATTTTGTATATTTCATATATATCTGATTTATTTCATTTATAAGGTTGAAATTTTATTTATTATGATATAAGATTTGTCATGCACCTTGAAGTTGATGAATTCACTAAAATTTATTAGTTTTTATTTTAATTCTTGTTACTACATAATTTTGGTCTCGTCCCATATTTTGTTTATTCGTTTGCTTGAATCTATTGTTCCACATTTTGTTAAGACTCAAAACATGTTAAACATGAAAGTGGATATTAATTTAAAGATATGATAATATTTATTTATTTCAATAAACATGTTTATCATTCACGATACTGATAAAAATAAATTAAAAATAATATGTTAACGAACATATTGTTAGGAATAAAAAAATACATTTCAAATGTCAACTTTGACACTCGATTTTCAGTGACTACTAAAATATCTCAACAACCCATAATTTATGGACAAGATACTAACATCACAATTTTAAAATAAAGACGATATTCTCTTTTTTACATGAGGAATTCATGATTGAAAATCGACAATAATATATATATATATAGATATTTAATATAAACTCGTGCGAGCTCATTTAGGCCCACCTTTAAATGGATTGACAAAATTTCAACCCAACACACTTAAATTATTTTGTGATGTGGGCCAAATCAATGGACCCAACCCAAATTGACGAACCTAATCACAACGATCTTTTAACGTGTTTTTTTTCAAATAATTTATAAATATAAAACACAAAAAATGTTGATTCAAAATTTTTTTATTTAAACATATAAATTCTAGCCAACGGTCATAAATAAAGAGATTTAAAAATTAGAAACATTTTTTTATAAAAATGGTATATTACAATAAAGTTTTTAACCATATTTTATTAGAGAAGTTTTTACCATGTTTTTTTCAAATAATTTATAAATATAAAACACAAAAAAATGTTGATTTAAATTTTTTTTATTTAAACATATAAATTCTAGTCAACGGTCATAAATAAAGAGATATAAAAATTAGAAACTTTTTTTTATAAAAATGGTATATCACAATAAAGTTTTTAACCATATTTTATTAGAGAAGTTTTTAAATATAAACTTTTGCAAAAAATATTAAAACTAATAAGTTATAGCCAAAGTAACTAAAAAAAATAATGAAGACACGAAAAAAAAATCAATAAAACACCAAAGAAAATTCATAATTCAACAATGAACTATTTTTCAATTTTAATTAATTATATTGACATAAGAAAAGATAAATAAATAAAATCTAAAACATTGGATTAAAAATAATATATTATAATGTGTATAGATATTAAAAGTAACCAATTAATAAGATAGATAACATTAAAAACAAGTAATTAATAAAGATATAAATGNAAAAGACTTCTTGTTTCTGTAACGAATACATAAGATAAATTCGTAAGATTTGGGAGGGAACGGTTTGTTAGGATGGATGGTGTTTTAGGTAATTCAAAAATATATATATAATATGCGAATCTTGTGTTTCTAGTAATATTAAAGTGGTAGACTGATTGCCCTTCTGCCACGAATTTTCCATTGTAATACTGAAGTGGTAGACTGATTTCCCTTTCTGCCATTGGCTGAGTAGATTGTTTGTCGCAGTCCTTCACCAGTTCTTGATGTGCTCCTCCATCTTTACGTTGTTTGGGAACCTCCGTAATACTCGAGACTCGGGTTTAAGACACTCGAATAAACAAAATGATTGCCCATCCTGACCCTGACGAAAATGTAGACGAAACGGTGGTAACACAGCTATATGCTTGTTAGGGGTCATCACCTCATCATTTGCAGTGCAGGAGTGACTCATCTAGTAGCTGTGAACGGATTTCGCAGCCCCTCATTTTCATCCTTGGTGTTATTGTCAGAGTCTGAAGAAGCGTTGATGTGCAATGATGTTTTCGAAATTTCAGCTTCTTTTGATGCAAATCTTAGTCTCAAAAGTAACGAGTTTGTCATTACGCCAATAGAACTGAAACCCATGAGTGCACCAGCAATAGAAGGCGATAACATGGTTCCAGTCACAGGCAGCAAAGTTCCAGCTGCTACTGGAATTCCGATCTGGTAAAAGACGAGTGAAAAATGGAGGTGAAGCAATCAGAATGGAGGAGTCGAATACTAAGGGCAACTGCCAACTGACACATAAAAAATAACTACTGTTCTCATACAAACGACCGAGTGAAAAGACTAAGCTGTCTGCTTATAATTTGCATATTATCATTTTTAATAAACTCGAAAAACAACTGTTTACTTCGTAACATCGAGAACCAGAGTTTAACCTGCCAAGTCCTCCCACCAGTGGTTTTATTTAATCCTCGTCTTGTGCCCCAGCATATTATAATTTACTCAAAAGATTTTCAATAGTGAAAAACATATAAATGGAATCCTTTGTTAAGACAAAGGTTTCATGTAGAGAAAAACTTACAATATTGTATGCAAAGGCCCACCAAAGATTTTGCTTCACAGTCCTCATGGTAAGTCTACTCAGCTCCAGAGCATCGAGCAACTGTGTATAAAAGGTAGTCACTCATCAGGCAGACATTATTAGCCTTCCTTTTTACACATACTAGTTAAGCCTAAAAACCATCACTATGCACGGAAACATTTCCTCAATTGACCACCGGGAGTTGGGAGAATTATTTGATGTGAACGCATCGTGAAATAATCTAGATTCCAATTTTTTTTAATTTACATGTACATCCAATAAAAATGGAAGTGGAGAAAAAACTTCACGACAGATGAAAACAAAGAATCAATGCGATACCTGGGACAATCTGTTCTGCATTAGCACGATAGAAGACACCTCACTAGCAGCTCCCACACCCCCACCAATGGCAACTCCTACATGTGATGAAGCCAAGGCAGCTGCATCGTTGATTCCATCACCAACCATAGCTACAATATTATGCTCCTTCTGAAGTCTGTTTATAAACTTCTTCTTTTCATCTGGTTTCAATTCAAACAAGACCTGAAATTAACCATTACACTGATTTCAGTCACAATCAACCAAATATCATATACTATAAATATGCACCTTTTTCTTTGGATATAATAAAGAGTGGGAAACAGTAGAGAAGGAAAAAATTGATTTCATGTCCAAGGAAGGTATAACATAAATCTTCTATACATAAGGAAAAAATTGATTTCATGTCCAAGGAAGGTATAACATAAATCTTCTATACATAGATTTCCTAGAGTTAATTTAGGGACCATAAGTGAGAGATTCAATGAGATTACTGAGAAATGAGAAACAAAAGTGTAATTGATAAAGTCTAATTAAGTCATCACACTACATTCATACTTGCTAGGAACATAAAGATGCATGTCAATCCAATTCCGTTTTATTCCAAAACCAAATTGGTTTTAGTTGCAAAAATGTGAAGGCGAAAGGAAGTAACCCAATAGAATTACAAGTCAAGGGGAATCGAAATATCAGATTTTTTATTGACACACTTTTAAGAAACCAAAGAGAGATTGAAGAGACAAGTATTTCTCTTTTCTGAAAGAGGATTCCTGAAAAATGTTTCTAGATGTTAAACATGAGATGATCTTACCCTTTCCTTTGGAATACCAACAACAGAAGCAACATACTCAGCAGCACCCCTTTTGTCCCCAGAAAGCAAATAAGTGTTGATTCCTTGATGAGTCAAGGATTCGATAACATGTTGGGCATCTTCTCTGATCTGATCTTCAACATAAATGATTCCAGCAAGAACACTATCTACTCCCACATAAACAATCGACTGATTTTTAAACTCCTCGGCTTCTTCAAATGGGATATCACCAATTCCATGCCTGCATTATTTTTAAATTTTAAATTCAACTTTGAGATACATAAAACTCAAAAAGGGATGTGTTATGAGAAGATTTGAGACTGTGATTGGTCCATCATATACTAGCACAATATGTGTATGATAGGTTTTGTCATTTATTCAAGGTGAATCACATATTTTTGCATTCACGAAGTATTCTCAAATTCTTATCATATTGTAAGGGAGTATGCTTGATTACTTATGTCTAAAGTAGCTCAGTAGGACAAGAATAGGTGATTCGTATACATTAATCAAAAGAATGTTTCAATACTGATCTTTAAAAGACCCTTGTGGAGCTCCATTTTTCAGTCACGTCTTCCACTCTATTTTCCTTTCTATATACACCAGTTTTCGGCAATGAGTGATAAAGGAAATTAAGTTTTGTTCTAGGATTCTCAAACAAAGAATGCACTCTCAAGAGTCCAATTTCAAAGAGTGAAACATCTGACATCAAAGAAAACTGGCACGATCAACTAAAACTACTGTGCAGATATTAGCTTGAGGAATATTCAGTCGCATGAAAGTCTACATAGCCAAAACCAGATGTCAACTAAAAAGGCTTCTTCATCAAACAAGTAGCAATAGTTTTGAAGTTAAACATAGTCGCCACCTGAAATCAAGAGATGACTTTGTTACCTTTTAACCCACTCTAGTGTACCGACAGCTACATTTTTTCCATCAATAATTGCCACCGCACCAGATCCAGGTTCCTCAGTAAATGTGCCTTCTACTACCTACAAGCACAGTCCTTAATCCAAACTGATGAGCAGAAATAAGAGAATCATTTGAGACAAATATCAACATCACAAATGAAAGAGATTAAAAAGCTTCATTGTGAAGAATTGATATTCCACATCGTGGAAAAACAGAAGAAATTTTGGAACCCGGGCTAGCAATACTTTTCACAACGCAACAGCGGAAGTTCTGTTAAGAGCTTAAGTTGCAACCGCAGAAAACAGGAACCTATTGGAACCTAAGCATAAAGGAATCTGAAACCAAAGTATCAAGCTGAAGAACAGGTTATTATGACTCAAATTGTATAACAAAATCATAAGAATGTTAAGAACAAGAAAGCAAATTTCTTGGAGTCTCTTTCTCAAGAGAAAAAGGCAAAATAAAAATAAAAAATAAAAGACATTTTTTTCTACATAAATCCAACTTCAAAGCAACTGAAGCAGGATTGAAATCTCATACATCCTTTTGATAAGTAGAAATTAAGATAACTAAAAAGGGGTTAAAATTTTCAGTATAGCATTAAGCAATTTTATGCAGATGCTGCGTATAAAATGTACGCAGATGAACATTCAAATGATTCCGTGCAAGTAACATAACAAGAAAGACATGCATTAAAAGTCAAACCATTCATTATGCCGCTTTCCATGAGTTCAAGCTTTTTGGGAAAAGCGATTTCAATATTCGATCAAATCCAGTGGTCAAAGATTTAAAAACCTTTGTTGTGGATTGTTAAGTTTGTCCTGGGCGTGCCTTTATTAGCTATGCCAAATCAATTTGCTAGTGTAAGCTTTGGATGTTAATTCAAGACATATATTCCCTGTATCTGGTTTACACATAGAGTGCATGTTAAAATATAAAACTACTTAATGTACCATCATCCATAAGTTAAAACTTTTGGGAAAAGTGTCTTTGACAACTTGGTAACCAAAGCATGAGTTCAAGAACTTCACAGTAATGTGATTCCAAATAATATTTCTTAGATTTCCAAAGGATAGAAAAATATATACCTTCATTATTGGACACTTCAACACCTTCGCAGCCTCCACAATTGCTTTTCCAATTGGATGAAGAGTGTTGGATTCAACTCCAGCAGCCAACTTCAGAATTTCAGCTTCAGACCACTTATGAGCCGCTGGTTCAAGCCTGCAAAGAGTGTTGGCTCATTATAGTCTTGTAGACATAAAATAAAATTCAATAAATAAGATGATAAATACTGAATAAAGAGTGCGGATAAAATTCTATTGTCAAAAAACACTTCAAGATAGAAATTGTAGCATAAAAGAGAAAATTAGGAACACTAGAATTAATTTTTCATGGACTTACTAACCATGACTAGTGATTTTGGGATAAGGGAGATTTTAAGTTAAAACAGAGCATAGTGGAAATATGAGATTCACATAGATGCATACAACTAAATTGGGATTGCATCGTGATAAAGATGCAAGCTAAGATGGCAATGACTATCTTGTAAGACACACAAGCAAAAGAAGTTATAATATGAAGAATTGAGACTATACAAGTTTTACGTTTCATTACATTTTTCCAATATCTATCCATTATTGATGTTCCCAGAATTATTGAAGTTAGGTCAATCAAGTATTGATTTATTGATATGTGGTGCAATTAACCAACAAGAAACCCACAATACAACTTCATCAGTGACACATTGATAAATGGAAGCGTTCCATACTCAACTGGGAATCTGTATCACCTAGGTGGTATGGTGACACTACTTTGGTCACACTAGGTTTTCCTATAGTCAGTGTCCCTGTTTTGTCAAATACAATAGTGTTGACTGTTGAAAATTTTTCCAAGATGCTTCCACCACGCAAAAGCAAGCCTCTTGTAGCACCAAGTGAAGTTCCAACCTACAATTAAGTAACTGGTAGTACATTGGTGTGTAAAAATTACTTGGGGATGCAAACCAAAGTTCGTAAGCTAAAAATTACCAGCACAGCTGTAGGTGTTGCTAACCCAAGTGCACATGGACATGCAACAACCTGTGCTCAATAGACACAGAAAGATTAATGTAGAGAGTTCAGTATGGAGATTAGAAATCAAAGAAGCTAACATCGATCATTTAACAAACCGCTTCGTCCGTAGAGACCAAGGTCATTGGAGAAATTAGGAGGAATGAGAAGCTCTTGTCCATATATGATACCAAATTTAAGATTAGTTTTGGTCTCAACTTAGTAATTTTCTTTTATTGCAGGAACTTTGAAAAAAACACCGCAAATTTTAATCATTTTAAGTTCATTGGGCAAGGCCTCAGATGAATGGATGAGAGTGCACGAGTACCAGAACGCTGCAGGAAAGTTGTAATGCCAATGATATGGGACTTCCTTGGTGAAGAGCAGCAGGCAGGATTTGTGAACCAAAATGATTCCAGAACATAAATGTGGCAGCAGAAAGTCCCATTACTCCATATGTAAAATGTCCAGCAACCTAGGTCAAAAGAGGAAATGACATGACTGGGGACGAACTAATTGTACTGATAACATACATGAGGACGAGCATATTATAAATTGTTAACATAGCTAAAGCAAACAAAACACAATCTATCATTATTCAGAGGAGAAAAGGTGAAAATATAGGTGACGTACCTTGTCAGCCAAACGTTGAACAGGAGCTTCTCTGGTTTGTGCTTCTTCCACCAACCGAACAATGTCCCCAATTGCTGTCTCACCTCCTGGTCTCTGCACCTCTACCGTAAGCTTTCCATTTAGGTTTATACTCCCAGCTGCAACTTCCGCCTATAAATATATAAAAACCTAATTAGGTGGATTCATGAAGGAACCAAACTTTTACAAGATAATTTGAGAATGGAGAAAACATTTTAAGGTCCTAGCCAAGAGTGGCCATGAGCAAAAAATGATGCATGTAAGCTGGTTTGCAAAGCCAGAAAGTTTGTTACTTGAAACAAGAGAGTGTTGAATACATGAATTAGACTTTATGTTGCTTGTCAAAGGAAATTTGTAACCCCATCATAGAAAAATGGGGGTCAAACATCCAACTGTTGGTCGAGAATTTTCTATTTGTTGTCTGAACTAAAATAAGCATTCCTTAGCATCTATTATTTACCAAAAACTTTAGTTGAAAAACAAGGAAAAATGAATTTTCTTTCTGTCTTGACATTCACACGGCCTTTCATTAATGCCAAAGCCAAGCACAACCATACAGCATTGCATTGATCACTTGAGCTTCAATCTTATAAATATCAAATGACAAGGTGCAAATTAATGATTACCCCGGGTAATTTAGTGACAGGTAGAGGCTCCCCTGTAAAACTTGACTCATCTACACTGCTTCTGCCCGATCTAACGACCCCATCAGCTGGAATACGATCCTAAAAAGTGACAATAATGAGTGAAAAAAATTAAATTCAAAACTAAAAAATAATGCTCGGGTATAAAAGAATTTGATACAAGGTATCTGCCAGCGATCTTAAATAACTTTAGGGATGTAGTTAACAACACATGCCCTTATGATAGTGATTGGAACAAAATATGATATTCTACTGAAACAAATTCTGATGAAACGGTACAGATCTAGAATTCCGTGGAATCAGGACGACGATTCGATATTATCGCAAATGCAAAGATGCTTACACCAGGAAGAATGACGATTTGATCTCCAACAGAGAGATCATTAGTATGTACTTCAACAGTCGAACCGAGATCTTCTCCATTTCCATTAATCAAAAGACGAGCTTTAGATGGCAAGATACTGAGAAGACCGGTCATGTCACTTGTTGCTTTGATCTTGGCCCTCTGTTCAAGATTTCTCCCGAGTAAGACAAAGGCTATCAACATAACCGGTTCCTCAAAAAATGTTTTCCATCCCTGCGTAGACAGAGAGATTATTTGACAATACCACATCAAGGATATAGCAGAAAACTGCTAAGAACCAAGCAAATATGCCACATACGACTGGGTTTTAAAGTTAATATCATAACAAAATTGAGGAGTTGCCAACAAACATAGAGATACTGCATGAATTATAACGAGAATGTGCATTGTCTTCCATTGACAGCACGTCGGTCAAGGTACAAAAGAAAAGAGCACAACAGACCAGACATGAAAGCTAGTGCAACTACCTTCATCAACAGAAAAAACTAGAGAAGCAAATTTTGACAAAAAATTAAAATGTAATATAGCCACTAAGAATATAACTTAGGAGATAAGCCATGCAACCAAACAATTAGACAACATATATCATTATGCATGAGGTGTCAGCTGCACAAAATTGTGCGGTTTGAATTGCAGTATAAGCTTACCAAACAGAAATCATTTCATTTTCTCAGCACACAGTAAGCCAGAAATAAATTTACCATTTCTTGAGCTAAAAAATTGACATAAATAATAATTTCATCCAGGGGCATCAATTTCCGATGTGCATATTAGAAAGGGAATGTACCAATATATTTTGATGGGATTGGGATATGATCTATTTTTATATGTTTGAACAAAGTATTTAATTATAGGGTAAATTTGGATTGGTATAATTGAAATCAAGGATGTCAACTCTTTGGATTAAATTTAATTGAGGGATTTGAACATCATCTACTACCAATTTAATTTTAATTAATAATGGATTTCAAATCCACCCACTAGTGGTATCATTTGACATTCATACTTCCAAGTCCCGCTCATAATCAAATCACTTCATCTAAATCACATCCTTCTGAACAAACACAACCTTAGAGACTTATTCCCTTCTTTAATCAGCACATTTATGCAAATAGCAAATGGTTACCCTTAATTTCGTTATTTCATGTGGAACTCGAGTTTATTTAAAATCACTAAGTTCAATTTCATGTGAAACTCGAGTTAATTTCAACTCTGCTCAGTAGCATGTTCGATATGAAATTGAACTTAGTGATTTTAAATAAACTCGAGCTCCACATGAAATAACACATTACTTACAATAAATATTTTTTACCCTGACTAATGACCCATGTAGGTGGCTGAATTAACAAATTACCAGCTTTGGCATCAAGGCTGCCAGGGAACTGACCGCAAAGGATGATAGAGCCCCAATACCAACTAGAGTATTCATGTTTGGGGCACCTCTAAGAAGACTTTTCAAACCATCCATAATAAGCTGGCGGCCAGGACCAAGCAATGTAAACAGAGAGAGTGACATATGGAATCCTGTGGAGTGCAACGCATGAATCCATGCAGCTTTAGCTCCAAAAAAATGAGAGAGATGTCCAATGATGCACACAGCACAGAGAGCCCACGAAATAACAAGCCCACGACCTGTTAATGGGCAAGTTTTCAATCACTATGCGCATTAATTTGTCTTGGCCTCAAATTTACAAAGTAATATACTCTCAAGTATCTGAACCTGTAAGAACTAACATATTGCAAATCCGCTAATTAGAGATCTAGAATCAATTGGCTAATATTTGTCCAACGCTGGTTATTAATGGATTTGCATATATAACAAGATTGACTCTGAACATTTATGTGGGTGTTTATTTAGTCTACATATCTTAATTTTTTTAAAAATAAATTATACTTAATTGTAGGCATCCATATTAAGCATAAAGAGGTAAAAAAAAAATTACCACTTTTCTTTAACTGTGCATGCTTTTCATTTATTTTCTTCTCAAACGTTTCATAGAAGTTCGCTCTTCTCAAATCTGCAAACAGAGAGCATGATGAGAACTGAAATTAAAAGGCAAAAAATCAACGGGATCCATGGACCAAAAATACATATACAAATTCCATGTCATTATGTTTCATAGTACAGTCATGCATTCTGAGGAATGGTGCAATGGCTATTTTTTTTAATTATAAAAAACACCAACATTGTTGGGACGGAGGGTTTGACATACCCCTACTTGTTCATATATAACTGGCAAAATACAAAAGAAGAGTAACAGTACTATTCCAAAACATCCTCAAACTGTTGGACCAGTCGATAACATGCATAAATACAACTGAAATCTAAATTCAACACCCGATACTACACCTAGCTAAAATGGTGCCTGCAAAATTAGAGATAACTGACTAAGGCATGCAATGGCTATTTTAGGATGATAAAATTCAAAAAATGTACTATTTATTCAGTCAATATTATACTTGCATAGATATCGTCAAAATTTTGTAATATTTATTCAGTCAATATTACTACCAACGATTTGGACACACTGATCACCCTGGATGTTCCAAATTCTGGAAAAATCAATGAGTTCTCTCACAGCCAATAAAGCCAATGCACTAGAACTCTAAAACTTACTATGCTGAATTGATAAAAATATATTAAATTTGGTATCATATATGGACAAGAGCTTCTCATTCCTCCTAGGTTCTCCAATGACCTTGGTCTCTACGCGGTTTATTAAATGATCAATGTTAGCTTCTTTGATTTCTCTAATCTCCATACTGAACTCTCTACATTAATCTTTCTGTGTCTATCGAGCACAGGTTGTTGCATGCCCATGTCCACTTGGGTTAGCAACACCTACAGCCGTGCTGGTAATTTTTAGCTTACAAACTTTGGTTTGCATCCCCAAGTAATTTGTATACACCAACGTACTAACAATTACTTAATTGTAGGTTGGAACTTCACTTGGTGCTACAAGAGGCTTGCTTTTGCGTGGTGGAAGCATCTTGGAAAAATTTTCAACAGTCAACACTATTGTATTTGACAAAACAGGGACACTGACTATAGGAAGACCTAGTGTGACCAGAGTAGTGTCACCATACCACCTAGGTGCTACAGATTCCCAGTTCAGTATGGAACGCTTCAATTTAGCAATGTGTCACTGATGAAGTCGCATTGTGAGTTTCTTGTTGGTTAATTGCACCACATGTCAATAAATCAATACTTGATTGACCTAACTTCAATAATTCTGAGAACATCGACAATGGATAGATATTGGAAAAATGTAATGAAACGTAAAACTCGTATATTCACAATTCTTCATATTATAACTTCTTTTGCTTGCGTGTCTTTCAAGATAGTCATTGCCATCTTAGCTTTAATCTTCATCCCGATGCAATCCCAATTTAGTTGTATGCATCTATATGAATCTCATATTTCCACTATGTTCTATTTTAACTTAAAATCTCCCTTATCCGAAATCACTAGTCATGGTTAGTAACTCCATGAAAAATTAATTATAGTGTTCCTTATTTTCTCTTTTATACTACAATTTCTATCTTAAAGAATTTTCTTGACAATAGAATTTTATCCGCACTCTTTATTCAGTATTTATCATCTTATTTATTGAATTTTATTTTATGTCTACAAGACGATAATGAGCCAACACTCTTTGCAGGCTTGACACAGCGGCTACTCATAAGTGGTCTGAAGCTGAAATTCCGAAGTTGGCTGCTGGAGTTGAATCTATGATTGAAAGAAAAATGATTAATTATGTATATGAATTATGATTAATTATGTATCCTAATTTATATTGCTTAGCAATATAATTTAGAAATTAAAAAAAAAGATTAATTATGTATCCTAAAATACTCCTCCGTATACTTAGTGTATTAATCTGTTCATTTGCCTAATTTTTTGTTCTATATGGTGTACATTTTTCATTTTATAAAATACACCTGCATCTACTGATGATCTACATCTATTCATGGAATGCAACACTATTTTTTTTTTTTATGACGACGGAACTTGCAGCCACTGTCTTTCGGAACTCATTGGGTAAACCTTTGAACAAATGCAGTAGCCTGCAAACTACGTTAGTTTGATAAACTGCACTGGGTAAACCCTAAGTGATAGGGTCATCCAAGAAAGTGATAATGATCCAACCCATGACCATTAATCAAACATCCGCTTATTTCACCAACTCGGACACTCCTAAGGGGCTGCAATACTGAATTTTGATAATATTAGTATCTTGATCTTTTTTTATCTACTAAAAGACATGTTATTTTGATATATGATACATTAAATTTCGATAATTAAAATAATCAACATTTTATTATACTTCTGAATGGTGAGTAAGCCAGCCATGGCCAGCAATGGCTACCAAGCAGCTAGTCTTAATCAATCAAACTTAAGAACATATATTTCACAACAAAATCAGAACAAAGCATCATGAATTCACTCATCATTAAATTGGAACTAAAAACAACATTAAATGCAAAAATATTGAAACTAAACAACGTAGAGACGAGAAACAAAGCATGATCAGGTTAAGTCCATCGGAACTGAAGAAATACAAAAGGAAACTGAATACAGATTTTGGAACTCAACTGAGTTGTTCTAAATCCAATCACAAAAAATGAACCCAATACAAAACCTACGGGAGTTTTACATTTTAAAAAGAAACCAAATATTTTAACTCTCTTCTCAAGCTGTCAACGATTCTTAACCGCCTAGACCAAGACTCGGAATCTTATGCTTCTCCTGCTACCTGATCACCTGAAATGTCACCACATTTCAGAGCAAAAGGTGAGTTGCTAACTCAGTCAGCACAACTTTCAAACAATTTACAAATGTTTTTAAAGATATTGCTTATACATAAAATAAGAGTTCGAATATATAGGTAATGGGTTTAGAACTAGATACAAAATAATGTCTCTCATTTCAAACAGAATATAAGAAATATAGCATATTAATAGATGGTCAAGATGCTTAAGATATATTTATTTAATATATAATTATACTACATAACCTTACGCAGTGAAGGTAAGTGATGACACTCAATCAGCAGTCAAACACAGTGAGGACAAGTGAGGTCACTCAATCAGCAGTCAAACACAGTGATACGATGTCATTCAATCAGCAGTCGGTCAATTGGGTGTGATACGATGTCACTCAATCAGCGGTCAAACAAAGTGAAGACGAGTGATGACATGACCTTACACAGCGCATAGAACGAACAAAACAAACAAAAAAATTCAATTTTTGATACAGAATTTCTAACCTCGAAGATTAGATTTGAATCCACAATTAGTCAAATGCTTTGCTAGAGCCTCTCCCAAATCCTGTCGCCAATTGGGTGCAATCTTGGCATCAGGCACAGGCCATACAATTGCTGTCTCAGTCGTGAGATTTACACTGGCTGAAGAAACTTGTGCCTGTTCATAATGTATTTAATGGTAAAACTCAATGTCCGAAAAGAGAAACAAGCATGTCCGTGTATCAACCCTTTCAATATACATGTTAAGAAACATTTTACCTAACTGCCTAAAAGATAACACTACTCTGACTATAAATGCATCTTATTAATCACATGCTTCCAAAACAGTAAAACTTAAAAAAAATGAAAAGGAATTTTGATTTCACTACTTTGTCCGAATTATAAATAATAGTTGTGATCACGATGGCCATTCTTCAAAACAGAATTTGTTTTAGCGATCAGAACTATGCAAAGGCAATTCAGACAGAAAGAGCCAAACTCGATAACTTCATTCTTTTTCTTCGCCTAGATATTCATTGAAGGAACACAGAACACCAGTGACTAAATGTTGTTGAGTAGAATAAATCAGTCGCGGATATCAAGTGCTTACTTGACTTTCTAAAATTCTCTTCACGCTCGCCGCGCATCCCCCACATGTCATCCCCTGCAGAATAAGAAATCTTAACTAGCTAAAAAAACACATATGAAATAAATAAATATAAAAAGTAAAACCGGAGATCAAATGAAGATCAAATGAATAATCCTACTGAGCAAAAGAGCAAGTACATAACCACAGCTAATGCTTACCCCAACGTCAATAATAATAACATCAGAACTCAAAGCAGAAGCATCCCCATCCCTCGCTTGCACGGCACTCGGCTTAGAATCTCCACCCTCGGCCGCTCCATCACCTTTACCTCCACCACCACCACCGTCGCCGCCTGAGTTCCCATTGACGCCGTCAAATCCTCCTCCAGCAGGAGTAAATGAAGCAGAATAACTCGCAGCAAACTGCGGTCGGCTTCCGCAGAGCTCGACTGAGCCAAGGCGCTTTACCAAAGAAGCAGATCCAAAGCGTCTCAGCTCGCCGCATATCCTGAGTTGGAGGCTGGATATTTGACTCGGCCGAGCCACCAAAAAGCTGCTGCGGTGGAGCTGTGCAGCGAGAGGATTCGAATAGGAATTGAGAGACTTGTAGACTACAAAAGTAGAGAGCGTACAAGTGTTAGCCACAAGTAATTTTGACTCCATTGCCACCAACCAAGCCTTCGTCTTCTCCACTTCTCTTCTGCGAGGGGAAGCTGAAGGAATTAAAAGCGTGGGTCACTCATATATTACCTTTTTAGCGTTTCTTTTCTTTTTTTTAACTTATTTTGTTCACAACACGTGGTCCTTTATCTAGTTGTATGTGCATTTTGGTTGAAGTTATATATATATATATATATATATATATATTTTTACATTTATGTAAATATCAATGATATAAAACCATATGTTAGAAGAAATTTCACACTACCCTTAAATAGTAATCTATAATGAATATTTAATAATATATACGATGTTTACGAAAAAATCGATCGACCTCGGATTTATTAATAAATATCTATCGTTAAATTAAATCTTAAGATATTATCCTAAAAATATCACCTCATTGACCTCCATGATATGCTTAAAGTGGCTTCTCAATCAAATCTTTGTATGTGTGTGTGTGGGGTACTTGGTAGGTGTAGACTTCAAAAGTAGGACAAAATCACAAGTTTGGGGTAGGTGGCGATGAGATGGGCTTCAATGAGTTCACAAAAAGGCTTAGGCCCAAACATCTAGATCGGACTATGATATGCTGGTTGGACTTCTAAGTAAACATTTTTCTTGGACCTCCGAGATGTTTTGCCCGTTTATGTTGGGTCAATCGTATAGGTGGGATTCAATTGGAATTTTTTTGTGCAAGTGTGTGGCCCTTTGAATTATGCTAGTACTCCGGGTTCGGGTCCGGTCCGGGTCATGTTCCGGTTCCGGTTCCAGGTCCGGGTATCAAAGATACTAGCTGCTAAACAGTGTAATGCAATTTAGATTAGTTGATTTAAATTGAAAATGAAATCGATAAGATATGTATTGAGAATGGTATCTTACAATAAAATGGGATAATAATAATTTTTAAAATTGAGATTTAAAATTTATTATCTAATAAAAAGATATATGCAAGACGGTTGGGAGAGAAAAAATTGAGAAATGGGAAGTGGTTTGAAATTTTGACGTGAATTTGTAGACCAAGAACTACTAAGAACTGGGTTAGTGTCTTAGTGGGATTTTCAATTTTGATTTGGGTTTGTAAATTTCCAAAGTCATCAGTTTTATAAGAGATTATTTTTAATAGTTATAATATCTTTCTCTCAATTTAAAAATCAAATATAATATAATATTCACAAAAACTCCTATAAAACTGTTTTACAATATTAATTTTGTGAGCTAAATCTTCTGACTGACTGTCAAAAAAATATCGTTTTTTATGTCAAAATATTACTTTTCAATCTAAATATAAATTGGATTAATCAAACTAAAATCGTAAGACCATCTTAAAAAAGAATACTTTATACTCGGTCAGTGCCCTTTCAATCATAAATTTCAAAAACTAAGTTATTGTGATGATAACAATTTTTTTTTAAAAAAAGTAATTTCGTTAAAAATAAATTTCATTTCTAACACGTTTATTTATAAATAAAAAAAAAAAAAGA
>NC_133314.1:1044514-1079389 GCF_012295235.1 Primulina huaijiensis
AAAAAGTAAAAATCTCAAACTCTCAAAATTATCACACTACACACTTTATAATATTTTTCTCTCAACTCAATTGTGATTTTCTTCACAAATGAGAGATCTATTTATAGAAAATTTTTACAAATAATCCAAAAATAAAATACATCATTACCTACATCATCACACACTAATTTTCAATATTCAACACCTAATTTTACCTAATTTTCAACATTCAACATTCACATTTTCAACACAAATATTTAACACATTTTTAAATAATTTTTCAACAATAATATATACGATATTTACGAAAAAATCGATCGACCTCGGATTTATTAATAAATATCTATCGTTAAATTAAATCTTAAGATATTATCCTAAAAATATCACCTCATTGACCTCCATGATATGCTTAAAGTGGCTTCTCAATCAAATCTTTGTATGTGTGTGTGTGGGGTACTTGGTAGGTGTAGACTTCAAAAGTAGGACAAAATCACAAGTTTGGGGTAGGTGGCGATGAGATGGGCTTCAATGAGTTCACAAAAAGGCTTAGGCCCAAACATCTAGATCGGACTATGATATGCTGGTTGGACTTCTAAGTAAACATTTTTCTTGGACCTCCGAGATGTTTTGCCCGTTTATGTTGGGTCAATCGTATAGGTGGGATTCAATTGGAATTTTTTTGTGCAAGTGTGTGGCCCTTTGAATTATGCTAGTACTCCGGGTTCGGGTCCGGTCCGGGTCATGTTCCGGTTCCGGTTCCAGGTCCGGGTATCAAAGATACTAGCTGCTAAACAGTGTAATGCAATTTAGATTAGTTGATTTAAATTGAAAATGAAATCGATAAGATATGTATTGAGAATGGTATCTTACAATAAAATGGGATAATAATTATTTTTAAAATTGAGATTTAAAATTTATTATCTAATAAAAAGATATATGCAAGACGGTTGGGAGAGAAAAAATTGAGAAATGGGAAGTGGTTTGAAATTTTGACGTGAATTTGTAGACCAAGAACTACTAAGAACTGGGTTAGTGTCTTAGTGGGATTTTCAATTTTGATTTGGGTTTGTAAATTTCCAAAGTCATCAGTTTTATAAGAGATTATTTTTAATAGTTATAATATCTTTCTCTCAATTTAAAAATCAAATATAATATAATATTCACAAAAACTCCTATAAAACTGTTTTACAATATTAATTTTGTGAGCTAAATCTTCTGACTGACTGTCAAAAAAATATCGTTTTTTATGTCAAAATATTACTTTTCAATCTAAATATAAATTGGATTAATCAAACTAAAATCGTAAGACCATCTTAAAAAAGAATACTTTATACTCGGTCAGTGCCCTTTCAATCATAAATTTCAAAAACTAAGTTATTGTGATGATAACAATTTTTTTTTAAAAAAAGTAATTTCGTTAAAAATAAATTTCATTTCTAACACGTTTATTTATAAATAAAAAAAAAAAAAGATAAAGGAACTCACGCTTTCTCTCTCTCTCTCTCTGTATGTATATATCGCGTATACATCTATCAAAATAAGTGTGGCACTTATTTCAAAACAAAAAAAAAAAGAGCTGTGGTACTGTGATCCAGTTATCCATGGCTGAAAGCGGATCGCACGGTATAGGGTTCCAATTTGGTATGACTTGTATTCTGCCTTTTACTGCGATTTACTTTTTTTTTTTGTGTAATTAAGTGAAATCAATTTTTTTACTTCAATTTAAGAGCAGCTGTACTTTCAGTTTTGAGCTCCATTTGTGAATGGAGAGAATTGATATGGAGATAGGGCGGTAGTATGGTAAATGATGAAACTTGAAATCTGCAAACCCTCGATTTCTTCCTCGTCTATAAAATGCGTAGAAAGGTTGACTTATTCTTATGCCAAGCTAATTTTTAAAAATAAACTTTATGCCAAGCTATTAAAAATTCTCAGGTTGAGCATCCGCAAAACAGTGAACATAAAGATTTTTTTTTTTTAAATTACAATGGGGGTGGGGTTTTTTTGCTTTAACTTGGGATCGAACACACACCCCTCCCTCTATTGGGCGAGTGATTCATGCCGCTGCACCACTGGGGGTGTTGGCTGAGCATAAAGATTTTCACACGTTATGAAATATCACCGACGCGAGTTTTCTTAAGTAGAGCTCATTTTTGTTTTTCAATACATGTTTCGTTATTCTCTGTTGAATGAGGTATAGCAAGAGTGTCAGAAGACTGCTCTTTCGCGAGTCCATTCTTTCATCCACAGACTGGATGGATTTATTCATGATTAAACTTTATTCTAAGTTCTCTTGGAGCATACAGCCATATACATACGATCATGCATACAGGTGTATATAAGTGTGCTTTTGTCAATGTCTATGAATTACACACACACACACATTCATCTTTGGTAGTTGGGATGCACAACGAACTTATTCTGTTTTTGTGCAGATATTAATCAGATATTGTCAGAAGCCCAACATCGGTGGCTGAGACCTGCGGAAATTTGCGAAATTCTTAGTAACTATCAAAAGTTTTATGTCTCTCCTGAGGCTCCAAATAACCCAGTCAGTACGTCTTTGTTATCTAGTCAATTATCGTGTTCATTTCTTTTCGTAATCAATGTCTCGTGGTCAGATGGTTTTACTCTGGATAGTGTCACTAATCACTATCCATGTTTACAATAAAAAAACACTCTTTTGCCAGGAAATAAACTTAAAACTATTAATTTTTTGCAGACCAATTTTAACACCAGAATTTGTGCTGCCATTGACCAGAGCCTAATGCAGTATTATTTATTTCATCATGTAATGCTATCATTTGTGTCACATAAACACCTGTCCAAACTGATCGTACCAGCAACTGTTTGAAGGCGTTTTGTGAGGTTTAGGCTAGGAACTCTGCTAGTGAGCAGAGCACAAATATACAATAAACGGCTACAGATTGGGTCAAACTCTCTTAAAAAATGTTTGCAGGACGAATAAGTGAATTATTAGAAAAAATAATTAGCCATCATTAGCTACCTTGATAAAAATGCAGTTTTTGTCATCCGCAACCTCATTCATATTCAGTGTATCTGCCCCATGTGATCTGTTTTACCTGGTCCAGAAGGTTTTATGGCTAAAGTTTGCATCAATATCAAATATCGTCATGGTTTTGTTTGAAAAAGCTCCCAAAATGATAGCTTTCATTTTGAATCCCTCTAAGGAATGACATTATTAGTGAACCCAAGGAAATTGTAATCTCTCTTTCACCTGTGTGGCCGTGTGCTCTGTGTTATGGTCTATTCTCAAATATCAGCTGTCTGTTGCGTCAGTTTTACCAAATAAGTAAAGCTCTTTGTCCTTATAATTGAATATTCCATATAAAATCATTTACCTATTCGACACGTTGTAAATCTAGTTTTGTTGTTTTCTGAAAATATTCTGTCAGCTTACTCAAGCTAGTTGAATAAGACTTGGAAAGTTATAATTGGTTTTGTTTCGTTTTATAGTAAGACACTTTATTGCTGATATTACTGTCTCTCTGGAGGAAATATCTCTGTTATCATATGTATTTCAGGAAAGAATGGGATATTAATTGAACTGAAACCGCATAATGTATTTCATGCTGCTGAATTTGGGTCTGCTGGATAGAACTTGTTTCCAATATCACTGTAATCTTTGGTGAGTTGGTCAAGTTCGTCTCTTGCTACAAGTCAATTTAACACAGAAGCATGTTTGTGTCAGGTGGTTCTACTTTTCTTTTTGATCGGAAGGTATTAAGATACTTCCGGAAGGATGGACATAACTGGAGAAAGAAGAAGGATGGGAAAACTGTTAAAGAAGCCCATGAGAAACTGAAGGTAAGCTGAATTGCATACAACCTATCCCCTGTTGTGCTGAAATTTGTTCATTGTTTATTTGATGAAATGCACCTAGAAATGGGATGTATTTTATATACCAGAGAGTAATTTCTAAAACTAGTCGGCCAGGTTGGTTAAGATAGAAAAAGTGATCAGTTGTTGCTCTAGCTAGTCCTTGCTTATTAATGAATTATTTCAACATCCAAACCGGATAGACTTAGTGTGGAATGTTATGGAATACTGAGTGATGATTATACCGATTGTTGTCATTGGTCCTTCATTAGACTAGCTAATACGGTTGACTTTTGAACCTTTCATCTATTCTTTACGGGACTGGAATGATTAGTTCAAGTGTTCATTTCGTACATATTTTACTTGATATGATACACATCCACTCACAATCTTTTCTGCCTGAGTTTTCTTTGTATTGTATACCAGTTGCATACCACTTTAATCCTATTGCACATATATCTGAGCATAATGTATGAAAGCTTTTGTAAAAGCATGCTTCAGATTTTAATTTTAATGGAATCAAATGTTAAGTGAACCCAGTGGTGGCCGTTGAACTGCTGGGTAACATTGATGTTCGTTGACTACTGTCTATAAAACTATAACATAACTATCATTGACATTTAATTGCATCTGGAGTTTTTGGTGATTTTAATTGATTGATTTAAGTTTGCTTTAGGTTGGAAGCATTGATATGTTGCATTGTTACTATGCCCATGGAGAGGATAATGAAAATTTTCAAAGGCGGAGCTACTGGTTGCTTGAGCCGTAAGTCCCATTGAATATTTGATCCACTAAGACTTAGTGTCTTGGGTGCATCTCATTAATGGTGCCAGTACTTTACCTGTGCTATTATGCTATACCTATCGTAAGAATAGCTAGTATCACAATTATATATATATTTTTATCCACTTCTGGTTTCCTTTCTATGAAAATTATTTTTTGACTGTAGAACAATCTCCCTTTTAATGCTCAATCATAACAATTGGTTATTTGTTCTCCTCTTGAATAATGTTTATGGGCTACTGCTACTCAGTACATCTGTATGGTCAATTAGTCATGGTGTCTATATTGAGCATAAACTTAGAATTAACTGAAGTTCATGGTAATGACTACAAGCTTTGCGAGATTGGCCAATTATGAAATAGACCCCTTGAAGAAAAATGGATTCGTTATCATTGAGCTGAATCTGTTCATGTGTTTGGTTTGTACAAAACTTGTTCCAAGTCTTGGACTAATATAATTAAATCCTGTATTCTGAAAAAATATATCATTATATTATTATTGTTACTGGAATTTTTGCTTCATCTTACCTTACGTGGTCTTTGATTGTTAATTATATTTTTATTTCCATTTTCTTGTCTATTTGTCTTATGTAAGTTTTAAATTGATGGCACATAGCATGTAATTGGAGTGAATGTGTAATTAAAATATGTGATTATGCTTCCTTTGGTGAAACCACAATTCATGGCATCTTTGTAGTTACGATTGATTGTGAATCAATCCTTCAAAATAATCAATGGATAACTTGACCATTTTCTAATTGGCAGGGATCTCATGCACATAGTATTTGTCCACTATTTGGGAGTTAAGGTGAGACTTAATTAGCATTCATAAAATAAATTTTATTCGATACTCTCTGGTTGCAGTTTTCTCTAAACATAATAAGAGGATCAATTTGTGAACTCTTTGTGAGGGCCCGTGCTTCTAATTAATATTTAATTACCAAACAATGATTAATTAGTGTTAACAGCGAAAACGAGTTTGAAATGTCATTTCAGCCTACAGAAATTTCGGCATGACCTCCCCATAAGTAGGACATCCCAAAAATTTCAAAACACAACAACATCAATAGACGCTCGAAAATAACATCAAGTTTACAATCAAACATATCAATATCCTACAGCCGCACTGGCCAGGACTAGACACAACATATCACAAACAATCCAAAACAACATAAAAACATCAGCTACACAGGGCATTTCCCTGGCAAAAGTATCAAACTAGTATAATATATAGAAATCTGGGAACTCTGACACAAATAAACTGACTACTGGGTACCACTCTCTGACGCTCTACTAGACGCGTCAAATCCCCTGGAATGACCTGTTGTGACACCAAAAACAACCACAACATAAAAGAAAACAGGGGTCGGACCTCAGTACGACAAACCAGTAAAATTACGACGTATATAAAAGACGTGATAATACCAAGTAAATGCAATGATATGCGATGCATGAATGGTAACAATGGAATAACGGAGTCCAAACGAATAGCATCATCAACAGTAACAGTGGCCACCCGTGCCAGGAATGCAGTATCAAATCGCCACTCGTCCTTGCACGTAGCATCGGGAATGCGTGTAGCTAAGTCGCTCGTCCCTAGCTTGTCATCTGGGAATGTGGCTAATCCTAACCCACTCGTTCCTCTGATGATTCAGTATATATCTCAACAGAATCAACATAAATCGCCGTCAAAGGAATCAATGATCAATATGTTATGCCAATACAATTAATGCATGAATGCATCAGAATAAACATTCAAGGCACATTATAACAAACAAACATCCACTGAATATTTTTACACGCCAATATAAGTGTCATAATAATATAGGTTTGAGCGTACCTCAACTACAAACTTATAATACCACAGTAATTCTTAAGGATTTTCTGATGAACTCGCCCAACAATATAACCTACAATATAAATCCGTTATATATATTCCAACTGACTGAAACAATTTAAATCGGAGCAGTTAAAAATCGAATTCTCGGCAACCTATAAAGCCATTCAAAATCTGGAATTTCAAGCTTAATAGTTAATACCTCAAGAATCGAGGCTTAAATGCACAACGGTGATCTCGCGGAGGTGGCTCTCCAGAAAAGTCATCGGAAATACTGTTCACGGTCAGAAAACAAGCAGGATAACATGGAAAAGCTTAATACTTCACTTATATAACTAATCCACCAAAAACAACCAAGAATCGAAGCCAAAACCTTACCTAAAACAGGATCAAAGCTCACGCGCACAGTTGCTGGAAACAGGGTGATCGAGCGCGAAATCTTCCAATTCATGGTAGGAAAGAGGCTAATAGACTGGAGCATAGTTGTCAATCGCGTATAGCGCCCCGTAGCGCAAAGGTTACTCATGGCTATAGCGCATAGCAAATAGCGTAGCGAAGGTTATTTGAAAGTAAAGCGCCACAAGTATATAAATATATAATATATAGCATATAGTAACATCAATTAAAAAACCTTAATTTTCAGCATAATATTCCTTCAACTTTAATTTTAAAATACTAAAACCTGAAATTATTTTAAGTTTTTTCATTGAAATATCATAGAAGACACAAAAATGAAGCAAGAAATGCAGAAAAATATAATTTTCAGGAAAAAACTAACTAAGTACATGCCAAAAAAACCAAAATTAGAAGGAAAAAAAGACAGAAAATAAGCATGCAGCTTTGCTTTGCAATAGCGCCGCTATTTCAGCTATCGCGATTGTCGCTATAGTGCCAATAGCGAGGATAGCGAGTGCTATTGCAAAGTCCATGGCGCGTAGCGGTCCGCAGCGATGGGGTGTCGCTTCGCTACGCTATTCGCTATAGCAAGGGCTACGGGGGCTATTGACAACTATGGACTGGAGGAAAAAGTTGCTGGCTGCTGCCCCACTTCTCCGGCCGCTGGCGGCAGCTGCACTACTGCTGCAGAAAGAGGAGAGAAAAGCGACGGGGTGCAAGGCAGGGAGAAGCTTTTCTTTCTATTGTTGTACGCATAATATATTACAGGAGTTGGGTTAAAAATAAATTTAAATGGGCTGGGCTCAAATGAGTTATTGTGCTCTCACACTCTTCCACATCCCATAATTTGATGTTTTTTAAATTTCCCATGAAAAAACATGTTATATAGCATGATTCCCATATGAGTAACTGGCGGAACAATCCATTGCATCTTGGTTACCTTTTTTCAAAATTGAAAGCACATTTACTCTGGTCATATAATATGTGGCCCATGAAACAGGGACGGTGTTCATAATTTTCTAGTTGTTCTCTCTGTACTAGTTTATGATCTGCAACAAATTCTTACAATCATTTGCTGCCAATGGAAGAAAATTAAGTTATTGGTTATTATGAAGTTGGAGTTAAGGAAAGAAAAAGGGGCGTATTGATAAATGTTATCTCATCCCTTTTCATTCTTCAGGGTGGCAAGTTGAACACCAACTATGTTAGAAACATGGATACTGTCTTATCAAAATCTAAAAATGATAGCATTTCTACCACTTTTCATGGAGCAAGCCCCACCAGCACGTTGTCCTCAGCTAATGAAGATGCTGAATCTGGTAACTGTTTGTAACACCCCCCCCCCCCCCCCCCCCCCACAAAAAAAAAACCCCCTCCCAAAAAAAAAATTGGTAAATAATGTTTTAGCGAGCATCGAACTTTATATTCAAGAGTGTTTCCTTCTTGTTTCTCGTGGATTTCTGGTCATTTTACCTACCATAGAGGACAATCACCAAGCAAATTCTAGATTTCATTCGTATCCGGAGTCACCATTGCGCGACGACAGTCATTCTACCCTATCAAGTTCTTATGATATGCTTTCCTCTCCAGGTGTTGATTTTAGCTTTTGTTTTTGTTATCATTACTTCGGCTGCTCCATGCATAAGCAAATAACAAGGTACACGGTGTACTTTAATGCCATCATTTATAGGAAATTGGGATGTATCTTCCCCAAATTATGCAACACATTTTCGGAGGCATAGGGATGTTTCTGGTGGAAGCAAATTTGTATCTAGTTTTCAACCAACACTTGATTTGGCATCTGGGCAAGAAGCTTCGGGAAAGTACGCCGCAGGTTCGGTAACATATTACCAGAATCATCCTTATAATTCAATTTTTCATATTCAGTCCTAGAATAATATCATGTGCTTGTATTGAACAGGTGAGCTTACCAATAAAGAGGAATCTGTGTGTTATGTTCCTGTCCAAGCCAAGGTTGAGGTACTTTTTCTGACACACTTTGAAGTCTTTAACAAACAATTAACCCCCTTCTAATATTTGATTTGCAAACAATGAGAATCAAGCATTTTGCTGCAAAACGAACAATTTACTCTGAAATAGTTGTATCCTTTGTTTACCAAAGAACTTCCCTTGATAGTCTCCTTGGTCAATATTGCGGGATTGTCCTATCCTTGATGTGATTTTCTACTGCCATGGTTAACCTCTCTTGTTGTGGATGAAGCTGCCAAAAATGTGAATTCCATTATTTGTTATGTGATATTATTATAAATTTTTCACACAAACTCACCACTATACAAATGAAAACTCTATTTTTAAGAATTTTTCTTTCTTGTAGCCTTTGCCATTCAAGCAAATGGTGTGTGTTTAATGTAACGGGGTTTCTAAAAATATTATCATACCTGAAACCATTATTAATGACCTATTTTTTTGACAGTCCTTTGATTATTTTCCACTGTTGTATTTGTCTTCTCATATGGGAATAGATTAATATGAATTACAAAAAGATTAAACGCGCTTTGATAAAAAAGAGGCCCTTTATCCTACATTGATTGCAAGCTCCTTTTTCTGATCCCCGTGACATCCAGTTGCATGCCTGATGAATGTTAATCAAATGAATGCTGATTAAAAAGTTTAGTATGTCTTACAGCACGATGTATAAACATGGCAATTTAACTTTTTTGTAGATTTCTTGCTATGTTGCGTTGAAATATAAGAACCAGCAAACTGTTGCTGAAATCGTTCCAACTACTTAATTTGCTTTACTATTTTATTTAAACTTGACGTAATTCCATCTTTCCCTCGTGATGTTTCTAGAGACCCCTCATTGAGCTTTGCACAACCTGACCATGAGATCTCAAATTTACCTCATGATTGTGCTAGTAAGCTGTCTGACGTGAAACATCTTTTCTTAAATCAGGAGAACAATATGGATCCATTTTGCAATCATCCTGGGGAGCATAAAGATCAGTCTGAACAGAGGAATCTTCAGGCATTGCTTACAGAAATGGAAATTAGAAGTGCTGTCAATCCAAATTTGGAGAATATCAAGGATACAGTAGGGAATGAAAATTACTCGTTCTTACTGAAAAAGCCGCTGATAAATTCATTGCAAATGGATGGAAACTTGAAGAAAGTTGACAGCTTCACCCGCTGGATGGCTAAGGAGCTTGGAGAAGCTGATGAATTGGGTATGCTGTCAAGTAACAGGCTTTCATGGAGTATTATGGGGAGTGAGTACGACTCCAATATCTCAGCTCAATTGGAAGTGGATGCAGACTCGCTGAGTTCTTCTATTTTGGGGGACCAGCTTTTCAGTATTATTGATTTTTCACCAAACTGGACTTACTCTAATTGGGATTGCAAGGTACTAAATGACTATCTTTGTTCTGTATGTCTAGGGAATCTACCTCAATTTATCATTGAAATTAGTTCTGATCTGCTTGTGATGTAAACTGGTTTGCAAAATTTCCATGGTTGCAAGAGGTCCATGTGGTCAGTAGTATAAAGTCTGTACTAACATGCTAATGAAAGTTTAAAAATGGGCTATTAAATTACCGTGCTTAATGTTGCTGTACGCACACATTATGTTTCCATAAATCAGGTTCTCATCACTGGAAAATTTCTCAAGAGTGAATTAGAGTTTTCAAAATGCAAATGGTCAATTATGTTTGGAGAGATGGAGATTCCAGCTGATGTTTTAGCAGATGGGATTCTTTGTTCCCATGCTCCACTACACAAGCCTGGACTTGTCGCTTTCTATGTCACTTGTTCCAACAGGCTGGCTTGCAGCGAAATACGAGAATTCGAATATCGTCGTGGACACGATCAAAATATTGGTGCTACAGATGTAAATGCAGGTGTTGTAACTGTGATGCATCTCTACCGACGACTTGAGATGCTATTATGCCAAAGACCCATTGGAAGCCCTAGCGGTTTCATTGAACATGACCTTGGAAAACAAACTCTGATTCAAAAAATTGTTTCATTGATGGAGGAGAACTGCCATGATGAATTGTTAACACAAAAAAATAGCACGGCACGGCTGATGGTGACTGGAGAGGTGCTTCTTGAAAAGCAGCTAAAAGAGAAATTTTACTATTGGCTGCTTCAAAGAATAAATGAAGAAGATACAGTGCCAATAGTTGTTGATGACAGAGGTCAAGGTGTTCTACACTTGGCAGCTGCTCTTGGTTTTAATTGGGTCTTCCAGCCAATTATCATTCCAGGAGTTAGTTTGGATTTTCGAGATGTGAATGGATGGACAGCACTTCATTGGGCTGCATTTTATGGCAGGTATAGTGTCTTGAACTCATCTGCCAATCAAAACACGGCATTCGTCTTCCACTTATTTATTTGCACTTGTGCATATGGCATAAACGATACTTGGGGAACATAAACTGTGCAATCTTACCTGCTGTATTGTTTGTAATACTTATTCTGCTCTATCAAGGTGATAAATAAATGTTCCTAGCTTTAGAATTCCATTTTTAATTATGAACACAATGTGGCTTTTTCCTTCCTTTCACCACTAGTTTCAGCTATTCATTTGTTATATGAGTTAATTCTTACATTTTTCTGACCTCAATGAGTTTTTTAATATTTGTTCATCTGACCACCTAATTCTAGGCCTTTAATATGTCTAATTATATTGTGCTACGTTTTGGGATTGATTTCATGTACCATATAAACAAGAAGGTATTAGTGAAAATCAACTTCATCTGGATTTAATCTGAGTTTACCTTTCCTAATAATGCATCTTTTTTGGTAAAAAATTGTAAAAGAAATAGTTTAGTTTAATGCTAACATATTCTCCTTGTTTCTTAGGGAGGACACAGTTGCTGCTCTTGTTTCCCTAGGTGCAGCTCCTGGACCACTGACAGACCCATCTACTGAATATCCGCTGGGTAGAACTCCAGCAGATCTGGCTTCTTCCAGTGGACACAAGGGGATATCTGGTTTTCTAGCTGAGACTTTCCTGACCACACATCTCACAACTCTTAGGATGAATGATCCAGATGAAGATGGTATACCAGAAGTTTCTGGAAGGAATGCTATACATACAGTTTCGGAACGTTTAGCAGTCCCTACAACTGAAGAGGAGGTACCGGATACACTCTCACTCAAGGATTCACTTGCTGCTGTCTGTAATGCATCACAAGCAGCAGCTCGCATTCACCAAATTTTCCGCATCCAGTCATTTCAGAGGAAGCAATTTACTGAACAGGGGTGTGATGAGTTGCTGAGTTCAGATGAGCATGCTATTTCTCTTTTAGCTGGTAGAAGTTCCAGATTACGTTTGGCCAATGCTGCTGCTGTGCACATCCAGAAAAAGTTTCGTGGTTGGAAAAAGCGGAAGGAATTTCTGCAAATTCGGCAAAAAGTTGTTAAAATTCAGGTGCCGTCTCTCACTCCAAGGACTGAAGCATTTTGGTTAATGAAAAAAAAATGGTGTACATCATTTTATATCCTTATGACCAGACAACGACACATGTAAAGTTTATCATGGCATGCACATTTTTTCATTTATGAGAAAAACTAGACTACTTTAATCTGTACGCATGACAAAAGAGCAGCCATACTCCTCTAGATTCTCTATCTAAGCATGACCACATAGTTTCCCACATCATGACGCTTAAACCAATCGTACCTTCTTTATTAGTTGACTAACAATCCTCTTTTTAAACTATTTTAACACCCCTGACATTTCTTTGTGTACGGCTTAAGGCTCATGTGAGGGGGCATCAGGCAAGGAAGAAACATAAAAGTATTATGTGGCCTGTGGGAATATTGGAGAAGGTGATTTTGCGCTGGAGACGTAAAGGGCGTGGTTTCCGTGGATTTGGGTCAGATGTGGTCCAAGATGGGCCTAACACGCATGGCACTAGGTCACCGGAAGACAATTATGATGTTCTGAAGGAAGGAAGAAGACAAACTGAAGAAAGGATGCAAAAAGCACTTGCAAGGGTGAAATCTATGGCCCAATACCCTGAAGCCCGAGCTCAGTACCGTAGACTGCTAACTGCTGCTGAAGGGTTCCGAGAAACAAAGGTATGACTGTTGATGCTTTGGTGAAATGAATTCACATAAACTAATGAAAGGTGCAAATGATGTTTACAGTAACCTTTTTCTAGTATATGCGATCAGAAGTAAAGATCATTTATTCTCAGTCAGAACTTGTCCGAATGCTCGTCTAGAGGTCTTCTAAAGGATATGTTTTAAGATTATTTTGTCCCGTCAAGTTCTGTGCCAAATCTGGATCACTATCGTAATGGAAGCCACAAACATATTTCTCCATTTTCATTAACTTAAGGAAATTATAGAGCAACAAACATATTTCTCCATTACCTGTCTTGTTATTCAGCATCAACTCTCTTGCTTAAAAAATGATAAATGTACCTGTCTTGTTATTCAGCATCAACTCTCTTGCTTAAAAAATGATAAATGTACTGCTGTTTGGTGGTATATATCATATAGAATGTATCATTATAACATTGTTAAATCCTACGATCATGATGATCTCGAAGTGTTTCAACGAGAACTGTTCCAAGAGATATCCATCAAACCTTGGCTCATCGCAAGTTTCTTGCACAACAAAGCTATGTTTTGCTAGACACTAAGTTTCCTCTATTTTGGGCACACACTTTTTTTGGTCAAGGGTGGAAAATCTCTCCCTCTCGTCTCGAGATCCATGTTAGGTTATCAGGTGATTGAAAAAGAAAATTTGATAAATAGTGTGACAAATATTGGAAAAGAAAGTTTGATGAATGTTGCGACTATTTGAAATAAGGAAAGGAGAGAGTACAATTCCACGTCTCATTTATTTTTCTTCTCTTATTCCCCATCTTTGACAGGCTGGTTCCAATGAGATCCCAGACAACATAGAAGAAGATACAGGGTATGATGAAAGTGAAATGCTCGACATAGAGACTCTGTTGGATGATGATACTTTCATATCTCTGGCATTCCAATGAGCACCACCAAGGTTACCTTCATCACATTCATATATACCTACTACCTAGCTCTATTTGTAAACTTTTTGTATATACCTAGTACTGATATGCTGACGGGATTCTAATAAAATCTTTAAATAGTAATTGAACTGAAATTCTTGAGTAAACGATCTCTCACATGTATTCATACCTCGATAAGCATTCTTAGATTTGCGCCAAATATATATATATATACGCGCACACACACACACCCTCTTCCAATTCCCTTTTTTTGTTTTTTGAAAAAATTCAGAGTTGTGGTTCTAATTCTGGTTCTATCTCTTTATTTGTATAGGGATATAGATGATAGATATAAGCTAAAAACATAATTAAGTATTGCATTTGGATTAAAAGATTTATGCTCGGCCAAGAGAATTGGAAAGAAATATTTTATATGATTTAATATTAGACGAATTCGAAATCCGGTATAATAATTTAAAATATAGTTGGAAAAGATAGTTGAGCATTCAAAATTATATAAACTAAAATCCAAGCAAATTAAATGGATTTTGTATGAGATTTTTATGTCAGCTTCTCTGCTAAAAAATTATAACAGGCGAGAAAAGCTAGGATTTGGGTGAATGAAAAACAAACCCTGATTATATACCTTCTATTATTAGACATCCTTTTCTCGAAATTAATCAATGGTAGTGGCGACGGTGGGACGTCTGGAATGAACAATCGCGTTGCCATTATCATCTTCCGATGTTAACATTTATAATATGATATTTTTCATTTTCTAAATGAAAAAGAGTCTTCTTCATTAAACATGTGTTAAAGCATATCATTCGCCTACCATTGTAAAATCACAAAAGGGAAAAAAAATTATTTGCAGATTTAGTACAAATTAAACTTGATGAACAATTTCTAGGCATTAATTAGTATATACGGATTTTGGAATTCACATAATCAATGGTTATTTACAAAAATACACTATAAATATAAATAATTAACCAAAAATCTAATTATTTACGTTATCAAGTCCCCAAATAAATTGTGAAAATCCCCGAAGCCCAACATATTAACCTAACAAGTCGGAAAATACACAGTACCATGGTAGCAAACAAATTAAGGGTGTCAATTCGGGTGGGTTGGATCGGGTTGAGTAATAGTACTATTCAAAAATTGCTCAACCCGAAAACACCCGAACCCGAACCCGAGCCAACCCGAAACACCCGAAACCGAACCCGAATCAACCTGATCAATACGTTCAAACCGATTAACCCGATTTCGATTTTTTTAAAATTTCTTTTAAAGAAATNTTTTTCAGACATACAATATATAAAAATATAGACAATATTTATTAATTATATTTTTTTAAAAAAATTAAAATTTTCGGGTCAACTTGGGTTAACCTGAACCCAACCCAACCCGATCATTTTTTTTCGGGTCAGCTATCGGATCCAACCCGATCTAACCCAAACCTGATTTTTTTTCGGATTGAATCGTATCGGGTTGGTGGGTCGTATCTAATTTTGACACCCCTAAAACAAATATAAAATTCATTAACCTAGAAGTTTACCTCGAAATTGATAACTCGGTCGATTTTGAACTCGAACAAAAAAAAATTAAATCGAGTCGAGCTCGATTTGTACTCCTTGGTTTAACTCGATTCATGTCCACTCGAAGTGTAACGTATTGAACCGAGCTGAATATTAGCAAAATTTAAAGTTCAAATTCGGCTCGAATTAAATATATTTGATTTTGAGCTCGATTTGAAACTCAAATTTTGTTAATTTTTTGGCTCGAAAGAAAATTTTAGTTTGACTCGAAATCTTCAAACCTATTTGTGAAATATTCGAACTATTATTCGGATAGTAACATTCGAAAATGAAAGTTAGGAAGCTTAAAACGTCCAAAAATCTCGAAATATATATATATATATAATATAATTATATTAATAAAATATTAAGACTCGTGAATTATCGAGAAAAATAATTTTCACTCAAATTCGACTAAAAAAATTTCAAATTTGAACAAATTCAATAAATTAAAATATAAATCAAATATTTATATTCAAAAACTCACGATTTGATTCATTTGTCTTCGACAACCCAAAACGGATAAAAACACACGCCCACATTTTCGGGTTAGTCGCGTCGACCGATCGCGCTTCAGCACGCTGTCAACATTTCTAGCACGAACATCATACCAACCAAACCCTTCATTTTCTCTCTCCTTAAACCCTTCGCTCTGTCTCTCTCTAAAACCCCATTCTCTGTTTTGAATTTTCAAGGGGAATCTGGAGCCCTTCACGAAAAACCATTTCCGCTATTAGCCGACTTCTCATCAATATTTCAGTAGGAAAATGTCTAAATTATCCAAATTTAGTGCTTCAAACCCGAAGGTGTGGGTGGTGATCGGCGTGGGTATCGCCGGAGTTTTGATCCTAGCGGAGGTGCAGCGGCGTCGGATCAAAGCTAAGAGCTCCGTTAAAGAAGACTTCGGAGCTTTTATCGAGCGATTCGAGCTTCTTCCATTTCCTCAGCCGCCGCCTCCGGCTTCTCGTCTCCCTCTCTCTGGCCTCACATTCGCCATCAATGACAAGTATGTGGTCATTTTTTGTTTTTTCGTTTTGCACTTTTTAATGTTTATTATATTATGTGCACGGTTGGTTTGGTTTGGTTTGGTGTGGTGTGGTTGCTCCGTTATTCAGCTTCATATTTTTTTGTTAGAAAGATTGCATTAATTATTAGTTTCATGGTTGGGTTTTTTCACCTGTTTTTGAATGTTGCTAATTTGTTTGGTCTTGCTGAGAAGCTTCTAGGCATAAGAAGAGAAGAACTCAAGTTTATTCATCATCTTTTCTTGACATGGTATTCATATTGATTTTTTTGGCTTATGAATTAGGATGAAAAGAATCTGCGATATTTGGTTATTGTAAATCTTTGGATGCGAGAAGTTCCCTGTGTTGGTGTAAAATGTAGTACCAAATAAATATGATTGTGATGCACTTGGATCCGGAACTAGCGGGAAGCCAGTAGTGCTTTTCAAATGAGAAAAGCTCAAATTCTTTTTGTTTTTTATTTTTTGTAGAAAGTTTGGTCCTGAAATTGTCCACCAGTAAAGGGGTCACATGGATGATATGTCAACAAACTGCTAAACGTTTTCTTTCATTTTGATGATTTTGTAGCATTGATGTAAAAGGGTATGTAACGGGATATGGAAGTGCTGATTGGAAGAGGACACATGACGAAGCCGGGAAAACAGCTCTAGTTGTGACGACATTACTTAAAAATGGGGCAACCTGTGTGGGCAAGACTGTTATGGATGAGCTCGGTTTAGGGTATTTCATTTTGCCTTAGTTTCAACTTTTTATATACAACATTATAGCACTCATGGGTACGACAGATATCGAGAAAGGGAAATGTTATTTTCTATGAAAAATTGTTCTGCCAGGTGAGGTAAAAGTGTCGTACAATATAGTGGTTTCTGTGTTGATTCAAGGATTCTATTTTGCTTGTGTTGGAATGGAACTTGGAATAGCATTGCCTATATCCTTTTATTAATCATTCACTTTCCATTTATGGTGGTGTTGGGTGGTCGGGGAGGGGGATTTTGAGTTTTGATGTGGAGTAGGGCAGCTGTTGATTACTGTCCTTGTACATTTTTACAGTATATCAGGGCGAAATCGGAACTATGGAACTCCAACCAACCCACTAAAGCCATCTCATGTTCCAGGAGGCTCTTCTAGTGGATCAGCAGCGGCTGTTGCCGGACATCTCTTAGATTTTGCTCTTGGTAGAGATATTTTAAACTTTGAATGTGATGGTCCAAGATTGTCGAGATCCCTACCTGTCATATTGAATTGAATTTAGATGATGTTTGTTTATTATTATCATTGTTTATTAGATTACATCATATTTCATTTGAAAAAATACATGTTTTGACCCAGGACTGCTTCAACGAAAAAAAGCATAAATAAAATTGGTGTTTAGTGAATAACTTCTTTTTATAATGAGAGACAGTTGCCCAAGACTTTGGTAAAAATTTAGTTTCTGGAGGTAATTGGTCACGTTGCTGACTTACTTTGTGCTAGTTTTAGTGCATAGGTGGTCATGTTTTGTTTCCTTTCGTACCTAAGTTCTGAGATTTCAACAGTACCACTTCAAGATGTACTTACCTGGTTAAATTGTATTCATTGTTGAAAAGAATTCTAATCATATGATGTGCCTATTTTAGGTACTGATACAGTCGGTTGTATAAGAGTACCAGCTTCATTTTGTGGCATCCTTGGGTTCAGACCATCTCATGGAATTTTATCTTCAATTGGTGTTGTGCCAAACTCCCAAAGTTTGGATGCTGTTGGTATGCAATCCTGAAGTTTGCTGCTGTTTCAAAATTTTAAATATTACAGCTCACATCTTGTTTGAACAGTCAAAATGTTTGTCCATCTCCATCGACATGGATCATAATCATGAACTGCATTTTTATTGTATGTTCTTTCAAGGCAGCAATATATAATTGTGAAGGATGAGCACAATTCATACCTAGGCTGATCTACCATGTCATTCGTAATAACTTACAAGTTTAAAATTAATTACTGTTGCTAGATACATATTTTGGTTACAAATGTCATTATACAAATATACTTTCATGGTTACTTATAATTGCTCGATTCATCTCATCTTTCAAATTTCATTCGGAACAAAGTTGGACCATTTTTTGCATCATAATAGTTTGAGATCTTTATTTTTATGTCAATCGTTTTATTTTAGTAATTATAATGTCAATGCCTCAGGATGGTTGGCTGCTGATCCATCTGTTTTGCATCGTGTGGGTTATAGTCTACTGCAGTTAAATCCTTTGGCACCTAAAAGGACAAGGCGGTTGATTATTGCTGATGATCTTTTCCAGCTTTCCAAGGTTCCCATTCAGAAGACTGTCCATGTTGTGAGCAAAGCAACAGAGAATCTATCTGGCTGTAAGTCTTTGTAATTTAATATTTATATGTTATGTTATCTATTTCTTATAATTTGAACAAAAAAAAGTCTCAACTAAGTATTTCTGTACATTGTCAAGATGAATTAGCGTTGTTTTGGGTTTTGACACCAAATAGTTCTAGTGTTTGGCATTTACATTTTCTGATTTCATATGTTTAAAATATGCAGACCGAACTCCTGAGCATGTGAACTGCGGGAAGTATGTTGCTTCAAATGTTCCCAGCCTGGGAGCTTTTCGTGATGAATCAGCAAACCAGCAAAGTGGAATGTCTGTTTTGAAAGCACTGTCTTCTGTAATGCTTTTGCTACAAAGGTCTCTGCATATGCTTGATATTTTCTTTGTTTCATTGTCTGATAATAGTGCTTTTTTTTTTATCATTGTATAAATATCTCTTTAATATTTTATTTGTTAAAAGCTTTATTTCACCCATTTCTAATAGGAATAAATTAAAAACTTTATTTTGAGATGCAAGAAGCATTTATGGAAATTTGTTGATTCTAGCCTCGGTTTTTCTCTGACTGGCTTTTTCTCTTTTTCAGATATGAGTTCAAAACAAATCATGAAGATTGGGTTAAATCAGTAAAACCTAAATTAGCTTCTGAAGTTTCTAATCATGTTTGGACCTCAATAAACTCAAACCAGGATAACATTAAAAGTTTGTATAAAGTTAGAACGGAGATGCGGGCTGCTCTACAAAGCCTCTTGAAGGTACTCGCCACTATCAGAGCATGGATCCTTTTATATCTTCTTGGTGGTGGAATTGGACTTATTTCAAAATAATACCTCGATTTATATAAATATCTGATCGTTATCAACCTTTTTATTACAGTTCATGCTTTATAATTTCATCATTGTCTTGAATTTTGCGCATTTTTTTGGTTTTTGATTTGTATCAAGTTGGCTTTATTTCTCTTCTTGGTTTTGAAGGATGATGGAATATTAGTAATTCCCACAGTGGCTGATGCTCCAGTCAAGCTGAACTCGAAGAAAGGTCTTCCTGCTGACTCCTCTGATAGGGCTTATACTTTGTTAAGCATTTCAAGTATGTCTGGAGCTTGTCAGGTAATTCATAGTGAAGTTTACCCGCCGCATCCTGTATTTCTTGCCCTTCCAACCATCTTTTTAAAGAAATTTCAAATGCTGTTCTTTCTTCTGAATCTTTCACTCTTTGATTTCATTTGTTCTATTCTTGTGTATAGGTCACAATACCATTTGGAGAACATAATGACTCTCCAGTTTCAGTATCTTTTATTGCGTCTCATGGAAATGATAAGTTTTTACTTGATACCTTCTTGGATATGTATTCATCTCTTCAAAAAGAAGTCAACGATGTTTCAAGTTCCCTGCCATTTCCAGATGCCAATGGCAACATGGATGCTGCTGAGCTTTTGAAAGAAAAGGTCCATTTTCTTTCTTTATTTTTCTTGAAAAACAAACCATGATCAACTAATCTCAAGCCGTTGGCATTGCAGTAAATCTGTTTTGTACTTGCGCTAACTACTTGTTTTGATGGAATTTATGTTTATTTGTGTCAAAGTATTTGCGGTAGAGGACTTGACTTTATTTTTGTTTGCTTGTTGATAAACTATGGGTGCCCTTTCATAGTGTTATGCTTTTGTTGAATTAATATTGTTAAATGCAAATTGTTCCTCTTTTAACTTTTTTTTGCCAACAGTAGTGCTTGATTTAAAATCTTTTTTTTTTATGAGAAACATAATAATATTAATAACAAGTGATTGTTTCCATTACATGTAGTGGACTAGTCTTCCACTGCCAAGAAATATAAAACATTCAATTAACAATACACATAAGTCCAATCTCGTAGAAGATCCTGTATCGATAATCCCTGAAATTCTTTATCACATCCAATCCAGTTTGCTATCTTGATCTTGATTTTTTCCTAACATTCTTCTGTATTGTCTTCCATTTCTTCAAAAATTCTTCTATTTCTCTATAACCAAATTGCCCAACAAATTCCATAGATCACCACTCTCCAAAAAATTTTCCCTCTTTTGCCGAGCATTTGTCCAAAATCCGTATTAAACAAATCTTGTGTTGTTTTCGGTATGACCCAAACCAATCTCATTTCTTCCAAAGCCCTGGCCCACAATTCATTAGACAATTTACAATGAATGAGCATATGATCTTGTGTCTCCAACTCGTTGCGACACAACACACACCAATTGGGGCAAAGAGCACATTTAGGCCATCCCTTTTGCTTTGCATCATCTCGGATGTCGGTAATTTTCCTAAGATTGCCGTCCATGAGAATATTTGGATCTTTGACGGAATAGGAGTTTTCCAAATCATATGGAAAAATTTGAAATCTTGGGCACGATTATTTGCAGAGAAAAATGATTGAAAAAAAGATTTGACCGAGAATTTCCCGGACGGATCCCCCTCCCACTTTATAATATCATCAACCCCTTCCTCCAATCTTACCCTCTCCAAATAGAGTAGAAGGAAAAAGAGAAAAGAGAAGATCAATTATTTTTTGTTATTATATATGTCCATTTAGCAGTATACGAGATGATGGAGCTCTTAGTGCGAGGAATACTTTGTTAAAGCTAAAAGACTAGTTTGAGGTCCTTGGTAGCAATATCACCTGCACCGGGGATGAACTTGCATATCTTATAGAGAAATCTTAAAAAAGTAAAGTATGCTCGAATGCTTTCTGCAATGATCGTGGCAAGATGTACATTTTCCCCATTATGTCCCTTTCCATTGTTTTCTTGCATCACTTTGAATCCATCGACTGCAAAAAACTTCCATCGTATAAAATCTTGATAGCATCATAGGCTATAACGGGGACTTTATCATATTATCATCTGTGTATGTTTTCCAGAAAACCATTTTCAATTGCAATTGTTTAATTACTGTGACATAATTTAAGAATGCTATTTACCAAGATGTTTCCAAAACTCACCCCCTTTTTGTTTCTGTTATACATGATCAAAGATGACTATACTGGGGCCTAAATAAAATTGAAAGGTGGACCTACTCTGACAAAGTTCGATCTTTCTCTAATAAAAATGCCCATGATGGGGTTGCCCATTAATTGTTTTTATTTTTGTAGTATGTTAAATTTGTATGGTTGAACATCCTATTTTACAGAGGAAAATATCACCTCTTTCCACATTACTTGGGTTGAATTTTTCTTTCTGATGGATATTGCAGTTGCTGCATGCAACATTAAAGTAAGAATTTGTTGTAGCATCCTCTCTCCTTGATTTGTTAGTGCTTGTGCACCAAAGCAAAGAAATATAAGTTTGTAGAAGCAGTACCTTTAAAAATTGCGTATAGTAAAGATATCATCCAATAGTTGTGGAGTCTCTAGCATAAAATTTAGTCTTTGGTAATGTTTTCTGGTTTTTGGAGCTCTATGGCTGTTTAGTGTTTGTTTTGTTTTGTTTTTTGTGGTCTGCGCCAACTCAGGATGACCGCATGCGATTGTTTATACTTTCTTCTGAATATCCAGAAAAATATCTTGTTTAGTGTCCTATTGCCGGGAATACTTTTTAGTGTGATGCATGCCTTTGTTTTTATTTTTATAGATTTTTTTCTTACAGGGTAATTCTGCATACAAAGGAAAACAATGGAATAAAGCTGTAAGTTACTACACCGAAGCAATAAAACTGAACCAGACAAATGCAACATACTATTCCAATCGAGCAGCTGCTTACTTGGAGTTAGGATGGTCCGAAACATCCTTTTCTTTTTGTGCAAAAATTTTTTTCCACGGAAAGCACTTTATCGGTCATTTTTAAGATAAATGAACTATTTATGCAGCTTTCAGCAAGCTGAAGACGATTGTAGCAGTGCGATATCCCTGGATAAGAAGGTGACGGGAGCTTCTTGTTCTTTTCAATATTGATATGAATCCAACTAATCTTCTTCCTGACTCTGTTTTACAACAATTAGATTCCAACTCCATGATGGTAACCAGGTCCTCGGAGTTAGAAACTAGTGTTAAGGGTCCATGACTAATCGTGACATGGGTTAACCGAGTCGAGTCAACACCCTACTTAAGCTTAACTCTATAAAAACAGCATTAGTACTCGAGTTCAAGCTCAATCAATTAGTGTTTTTCGAACTGCAATTTATGATAAAATTAAGTGTATATTATAATTTCATTAATATTTCAAAAAATTAATTTCTCGAGCTCGAGGTGGAGACATCAAAGCTTTAGCTCGGCTTGAGAAAGTAGCAGTTTGTCTCGGTTGCACTTTCATGTGGTACATGCACACACGAATTCTACACTCATACTGCACTTGAAACGATCTAAGAAACTTGTGCTTCCCAATGTAGAACGTGAAGGCCTATTTGAGACGAGGGACAGCTAAGGAATCTCTGCTTTTCTACAAAGAGGCTCTTCAAGGTCAGAAGTAGTGAATTCCTCTTCAAATACTACATGATAAGATATCGTTGTGGTATTATTAGCCCTATCCTTTTCAACTGATGCCTCATAAAAGGACATGGAATTCAAACATCATTATTCTTCAACTAAAAATATCGTGCATGGACTATTTTAAAATTTCTTGTTGTCGATTTCCCGAGTCCTGTTTGGGTTAAAAAAATGGGTGGGATACGTTTCTCGAGGTGTTTGGAAGCTACCGTTTTCGAGCATATTGGACAGACTGGGTTCATTATAGTTACTTCACTATTTGTTTTCTCATATATTTTGGGGATAACTTGCAGATTTTAAGCACGCACTTGTCCTAGAACCACAGAACAAGCTGGCCATTCTAGCTGAAAAAAGACTAAGAAAATTGTCCACTTAACTCGAGTTCCATTCGCCTCGTAAATGGAGCAAATACTTTCAGGTACGTTGATGTAATCATTTAATAAATGATAGGGAACAATTTTGAAAACTCTCTTGCATGCCAGAGGATGAAATTGGCTGCAACGAATCTATACGATGAACCATTGATTTGAATTATGTATATATTTGTAATTTTGTCTGTTGTGATGGGATTCCGGAGGAAATGGTTGCCCGTTCCATACGACTGATCTTATATATCGTTGTTAAGGGCAAGACGTTCATTTCTTGCTGAACATATTCGCACTGTTCATTGAAACTGTGTACTTATTTTGTGTATTGGAATGGTCTCTTAATGAAGGTGATTTTTTTTAAAAAAAAAAAACAAAGAAATTGGGTTGTTATGAATAAGAATAATAAAGAAATATGTATTGCTTTTTGATTCATTAGGTATTGTTTTGTGGACATGATGAATATGCAATGTGACCATTTTTAATTCTTTTTTTTTTGTCGTCTAAATTTCATCAACGTGCTCATGATGACACTACATGTGCCAATGCGAGTTGCATTAAACATCTCTCTTTCATTTTGATGATAAACATGTGATAAGCGTGATATTAATAAAATTTTACAATTATATCTTCGGATAATCATGTTTGATTTAGGCTGAAAAAATGAGGGGGTCTTATAGGCTTATGTATTTGTGTGCGTTTTGCAAAGACATTCAAGATGTAAGATAACAATAACCATGAAATTAAAAATATATCAAACGATATATTTTTATATATTAATCATTCCTATTCATTTCTCATGATTTGCTAATCTCATCCATAATACCAACGTGTATTGTAAGAGAAACGATTAAAACCTATTGTAAAAATAGAAATAAGATTGTATATACTAAACTAAAATACGAATTTTTTACTCTTTCTGTGGCTATTGATTTTATTTAGGGTTGATATATCATATCGAAAAATACATATAGTATATCGTATTGTGACACTTGGGGTCAAAGAAGGCGGAGGGTTATCGTCTGTATCATGATGTTGCACGAACAATTATCTGCTCCTAGCAAGTTTTTTGCTCAAGAGAACATAAATGAGTTGATCTCAAACCGGAATGAGAGGGATTCTAAAATTATTTAAATATAAGATTGTGTAGTTGATGAGAGCTTAAAAGATTTGATAAATATTACTCATATAATCAAAGATGAATCTTTTTTCGGAAGCTAATCATTTAAAAATTCAAAGTTAAGCGTGCTTGATTTTAGATAATTCTGAGACGGTGATCTCCTGAAAAGTTTATAAGGGTGCGTGTAAACGACGACATAAACACGCTAGAAGACACGTGTTTGTACAATATGGAGAGTCGTCAAATCTGGAGCATTACACTTACCGAAAATTACGGTATTAAAAACATTTATACCGATACCATATCGAAAATCGATATACTGAGACTCGGTATACCGAAATTTTTTATATATATAATTAACATACCGATTATATCGAAATTTGATGTATACTGAGATTTCGGTATGATATACTTTATAATTTTTAAAAATTTAAATTTATTATCTAAAATATTATATATTTTTTAATTTATATATATTATTTCGGTATTTCGATATATACCGAAAATTTTCAAATTTCACATAACTATCATACCGAAAATTTCGAAATCAATATAATATAAAACCAAAAAATTTGGTATGCCAAAAATTTCAATAAATTTTTTTATTTTTCGATACGATAATCTCAATATATCGAAAATCCGATATTTTTTTCTATCTTTAATCCTATTCACTCCGTTGTACGAGTTTTGAATTTTTTTTCCTTTATTTTTTAATTATATTGTTTTAAAATGTTATATTATTTTGTTNTTAGTATAAGATTTGAAGTAAATGAGTTGGAGATGGACATTGTATTTGGTGCAAAAATCGCACTATTTTAATGCAAAATTTACATCAAAATAGATTTTTGAGTTGAAGATGACCTAAGTGCTTATCATCCTAGTAATATTTGCATATTATGTTGACAATAGTCTGAGAGAGAGGGTTGATTTGCAGTTACTCAGTTGTATGGTTCGTCGTGATATTCAATGTAATTGTTATTATAAATTTTAATAAGAGAATTTGTTTAAAATAATTATAAGTTAAGCATAAACAACCGAATCAATCTAAGTCTTAAAAAAATTTAAGTTTCGAATATTCGAACTCAATCTTGAATATTTATATAATTAAAGCTCGAGTTTGAGTTGATTTTGAAATATTTGGGTATGTTTGCAAACAATTTAAATTATTAATACTAGACCTGCGAATCATAAGCCATTTACCTCGGAGAAACCGAAATCTACGGGAATATATTCAACTCTGTATCGTATCGCCAACAAAATCATAGTCATTCTTGAGAAGGAACCATAAACAAATCAGTTTCTCCTCCGAAGAAACCTTCTGCCGTTGACAATTCTTCCCCGCTTCAATATGATCTTCATTCGCTGTTAATCATGTTTTGCGCATTCAAATCGAACCATATAAACAAATACACTGTATTCAAGATGATATTGTAGCCCTCTACATGTTCAAGGAGATTGATGAAACCTTCTTGATTCATAACTGGTTTACTCCTGAATATTTGTGGAAAGGATAACAATGGCGAGATGTTTGAGCTTCACGGGTTCAGCGGATTGGTTATACAGAAGCTTTTTCTCATATTCCGGCCTCCGTTCCGTGAAAACGGATCTCGAGGAAGGGACCATCATGCATTGCTGGGTCCCCAAATCCCACAAGAAATCGAAACCCAATCTCCTTCTGGTGCACGGCTTTGGCGCCAACGCCATGTGGCAGTACGGCGATCTACTCCGCCACCTGATATCGCGTTTCAACATCTACGTGCCGGACCTCCTCTTCTTCGGTGACTCTACCACGACGCGGCCGGAACGGAGCGAGGTGTTCCAGGCGGAGTGCGTGATGCGGTTGATGGCGGCATACGGAGTGGAGAAGATGAGCTTGGTGGGGATTAGTTACGGCGGGTTTGTGGGGTACAGCATGGCGGCTCAGTTCCCGGAGGCGGTTGAGAAGGTGGTGCTCTGCTGCACGGGGGTTTGTTTGGAGGAGAAGGATCTGAGGGATGGGCTGTTTGAGGTGTCGGATTTGGATGAGGTAGCGAGTATTTTGATGCCACAGTCGCCGGAGAAGTTGAGGGAGTTGATGAAGTTTGCTTTTGTTAGGCCTGCGAAAGGGGTCCCCTCTTGCTTCCTCTCAGATTACATTGATGTGAGTTCCCACTTTGAATTTATTTTTAACTTCCTTAAAGGCACACTCATGGGATGACATGACGAGGATGATATGATGAAGGATTACTATTATTTAACTTCCATTTCTTTGTAGAACTGGAGTGAAACACAGAATGATGTAAACATGTTGAATCACATACTTGCATCAAAACGGTTTAGTTGATATAATATAATCTTGCCGATATTTGTGTGTTACCATAAATTTTTCTCAGATAGTGAGTTGCTTCAACAAGTGCACGCATCATGAAGAAACTATAAATGAAACTGTGTTTGCATGTATGAATACCATCGAGTGTTACATATAACTAAAAAAAACATTAAAGTCCCCTCGTGGCATTCATTTGCATTCACCTGTCGATCAATTTTAGAAGTGGAAACATACAAAATTTTGAATTATATGATTTTTGTTCAGGTTTTCTGTACAGATCATGTGAAACAGAAGAAGGAACTGATCCAAGCTTTGATCAAAGAGAGGCAGCTTTCTAATATTCCTCAGATTGTGCAGCCCACATTGATTATATGGGGAGAGCAAGACAAGATCTTTCCAGTTGAATTGTCACACCGTCTACAAATGTAAGCCAAACACTTTCTGCTACTTGACCAATCTTTTGTAATATGTATTGTATTCGGTTTTCAATACGCTGACAAATAATAAGATATGGTTTTACAAAAAAATAAATAAATTAAAATTATTAAGAAGTTTGTGTCATACTTCCATTGGATTTCTATATGCACCCATAAGGGCTTTGAAAAAATCGATATAATATAATTTTGCAGCAGAGATTTTGAAATAACACATCAAATGCCTAATATTTTAATTAGTTTGTTCGATAATTTGCAGGCACATAGGAGAGAAAGCGAGGTTGGTAATAATAAAGAACGCAGGACATGCTGTGAACATTGAGAAACCTAAGAAATTCGCAAAGCATTTAAAGTCATTTCTTGTTGCTAATCCTGTTCCCAGTTCATCCCATCAAACCAAGTATCTCTTCTGGAGTTCTCCTTAACGATGTATCCACATTATAATTATTTTTATATTCATTCATTGTTGTATAATCCTAGTATTTTCTTTATTCTTTAATTCAGATTGCCCGATGGTCTTCATAGGAACTTCTGTAGAATATGGCAATTAGCCACTGTAACTTATAAGGCATCTCTCATGAAATCTAACTGTATTACAAATTATTAAGAATAATTATACAATATTGAGACCCTAATCTTAAGCCGTTGCCCGACCATTAATCTTACTTAATTACGATGAAGCTGATGTTCATTTTCTTGATACTCATCGTGCAACTTAAAGGATCACATGGGTTAAATCCCAATCTGGCAATTAAAATTATCTTAGACCTGCTTAAAATCATTATATATCTTTTGGTTCTTTTCATGTTACTGAAATACAAAAACATAATTTATTGATACCTTAGAGGTCCTAGAGTTAGAGAAGAGGGACCAAGGACCTCCCACAGGCCTTCCTCTACTGGCCATTACAATGTTTCAGCGAACTCTGCATTATTAGATCTTGAACTCTGTGTTGGTGTCAAACACTTCAGATGATGATAACAGTGGGTCCTGAAAAGTTTTCTCAACTTAGTCCTTTTCACAGTAAGTGCAAAGATCACTATGAAAATTTTGGCGTATTTTGAGTTTACTCTGGTGTTGTATAAGTAAATTATAAATTAATAATATGAAACTTTCCAATTTGGAGCGGCCCCGATTATGTTCCACTCGAAAGTTCACAATTTTATCCAAATCTGGATACCTCTGTCTATACTTCAAATTCCAAAGCTGACTTCGTATTGGCTCAAATTTGTTGCCTACGTAAATTGCTAAAGCTGCATGTTTATGAAGGATATAGAAAGAACCTGCAAGATCTTCCGTTGGAAAACTCTCCGTATTCTAGCTCCGAGCCCTCCAGTTTTATCAGGTTGTTTGAGGGACTTGTTCATAGAATCAAGTATCTCTTGATAGGTTATTTTTTTGTTCTTTGTGACTGCTTCTTTTATTGCTTTTATAAATGTGGATGTCATGGCACCTGACATTTCTTTTTCTGATGAGAGGGCCTGCAAGAGAAGTTTCTTACTTTCTACATCAGACTAATTCTTTATCATTATCTTCTGCTTATGCTTGAAATTTATGAAATGTTTTATGCCTATTCACTCCTACAAACGAGAAGAAAGGAAGAGATAAGTGGGAAAATCCTCAACTGATGTGTCTGCAGCTAGTTGGTAATCCTCGCAGGCACTAAAGCAAATAGCCCTTCCACCCATTGTACCCTTACCATCAACCGATGGATGATGGCCTACCTCCCATTTGCTCCTGACAAATGTTCATGGGTAACTAGAAATGAATTGAATCAATGCTGAAAGAATCCAATAAATCTTTAGCAAGTCTGTCGCTTTTCTATCTCTCACCCAAACATTTTATCATTTTTGCATCTCTTCAATGCATTGATTTATTCAAAGACGGAGCCTGGAATTTGAGAATGTACTTACTTGTGTATATCGTAAGCATGTGGTAAGTCAAGAACAGTTCCACTGTGACAAGAATCAACAATAGCATGAAGTGTGACACCTGATATCAGCGGTTTAACGATTGTGTCGTTGATGTAGTTATCGAGAATCATTCCTTTAGTTTTAAAGTCGAGAGGGCATATTGTTTCATCAAACCCATCAATCTCATCACCATGGAGATCACGTTGTCGTAAGCCGTGCCCCGAGAAGTAGAATACCAACGAGTCCCCATGTTGAATGCCCCTCATCAGCCACTTGAAGGCCATTTCAATATTATTCCTTGTTGGAGAACAGTGGGACTCATCTTCTGTAAAATTTGTTTCATTATTGGCTTAGTTTCAAGAGAAGAAACCTAATCTAAGGGAGAGCCGAAACCCCTGTGTAACTGAGTTCGTTGAAGCAAAATCAATCAACTTTATGCTGCAACTTCCAAGGTAAATTCATGCTTAGTTTCCTTGTGCAGATTATCACTCTCCACGTATATCAACATTTTTCAACAATATTTACTGTTCCTCAGAATTCTTTGTGTATTACCAAAAAACATTCATTTAAAAGTGTGTTTGCTGTATGAATATGCTTATTCCTGGGTAAAGAACAGCATTACCTGCAAGAATGAGGATGGAATCGGTGGGAAATTTGAATTGCTCAACTAGCAAACTTTTCATGTTTTTCAGGTCCTGTGTGGCTCCCCGGAGCTCGTACTTCTGGTTCTTGTAGCTGACTCCACATAGGAACGCACGCTTCCCTCTCGGAGGTTGCTTCGAGGTAGCCTCTGAAATATCCAAACTCTCAGTTCTTATATATTTTCTATGTTTCCTCGTACAGCTCAAGGGGTTTCCCTTCATTTCAGTCATGCTTCTAGCTTACTCTGCTCTCAAATCTTTGCTTGCCTGTGAAAAAACTCTGCTTTGGTTATTACCAACTGTTGAAGGTTATTTGACAGTCATCGAATTGGTTGTCTTAAGTACTTGGTAACCAAATTATCTCCATCTTCACTGCTTGCAAAGTGAAATGATCAACTATCAGGTGAGTTTTATATACCGAGGTGGATATAACTCCAGGAAGTTTTAAGACATTTTGTGTAGAAAATCTTCTGATGGAACTAAGTATAAGCACCTAGTTTTATAGAGACTAACTAATATGGTTAACTGGTTATAAATTAAAGTCTTTATTCTGAACATGAACTTTATACCCACTATACAGGTAGTGGGTCCTTTAATGGCATGAAGTTTCACCTTACTTTTCATTATCCCATTTTATTCAGGTCCCTTCTTTCATGTTGTTTGAATTCCAAAATCAGGGTACGTATATTGTAACTATCGTTATAGGCAGAATGAGGATTCTATTTCTTTCTTATCAGGAGTTGAAAACGGATGTTTTTGATGGCATATTACTTTGATGAAGGCTGTGATCCTCTTGCTCGTTAGCTTTTCTCTCTTTAAATTGTTACCGATCTTTTAATACGGCTCGGAAGAATCGGATGCCATTTCTTTACCATGTAAATTGTCAATGTTTATCGTAAATATCAGATTCGTTGCATGACTAATTGGAGTACCTAGCTTGTACTGGTAATTCTGCAACAGAATAGTTGTTTTGCACTAGCATATCAGAATGGTTGTTTTGCACTAGGCCACTAGCATATATATCAAACTTATGTAGAGGCCTTAATTCACTCTTTGGAGCAAATGACTTCAATAGAGCAATATTATGGGCACAAGTCAAAAATATCCTGCAGGATTTGCATCTATGGAGTGCAGACCCCTTTTAGATTCTTTTTCGAAAGTGAAATATTCTGGTGATGTTTTTAACAGTTGACAAATGAGTGAAATCTGGGTTTAGCTTCATTTTTTTTTTTTTTGTAGTTTTTGTATCTTGTTTGTAATCGCATTCGATCGGAAACAGACCGCAGTATGCGTGTTTATCATCTTATCTTCTGAGTTTCTTGATCCTTAAAAGGCTAGTCGGAACACCTTTCATTACACGGAGAGAAAAATATTACAAATATGCATGGATTTGCTTTTGGTAAGATTGGTCCCCTCATTTTTCTTATTCATAAAGTTAGATTTCTGGTCTCAAAATTTCCCAAGTGCTATATATGTGATTGAGATTCTAATTCTTCTGCACAACTTTATCTTTGACAAATTACTCAATATACCCTTAGCGTTGAACTCACTGCCTATCTTTTGGTGCAAAGAATCAGGTGCTCTTTTTTAAGTCGTCGATAGAAATACGAAGTTTGATTTGTTACTAAGTTCCCATGCACGGGTGAAGTAATTTGAGGATTACTCCAAATTTATCTTCGAACAAAATAGACCATAAAACATTATCTACACCACGTCTCTGAATCAAGAATTATTACCATAAAAAAACAAAGAGTATGTANTATGAAGAAACGTATTCTCCTGTGATGGATGCAATTACGTTTCGGTATTTGATTAGCTTGGCAGTATCTGAAAATTTAGAAATGCGTCTTATGGATGTTGTTACAGCCTACTTATATGGATCACTTGATAGTAATATATATATGAAAATCCCTGAAGGATTTAAGATGCCTGAAGCACAAAGTTCAAAACCCAGAGAATGTTATTCTGTGAAATTACTAAGATCATTATATGGGTTGAAGCAATCCGGCAGAATGTGGTATAATAGGCTAAGTGATCACTTGATGAAAAAGGGATATGTAAATAATTCAATATGCCCTTGTGTTTTCATTAAGAAAACAACATCCGGATGCGTAATTATTGCTGTATATGTTGATGATTTAAACATCATTGGAACAAATAAGGAAATTCAAGAAGTTGTGTCATACTTGAAAGAAGAATTTGAAATGAAGGATCTTGGAAAAACCAAGTATTGTCTGGGTTTACAAATTGAACAAAAAGAATGTGGAATATTTGTTCACCAGACAAATTATACAGAAAAGATCCTTAAACGTTTTAATATGGACAAATCAAATCCTTTAAGTACTCCAATGGTTGTTAGATCATTAAACATAGAAAAGGATCCATTCCGTCCATGTGAAGATGATGAAGATATTCTTGGTCCAGAAGTACCATATCTAAGTGCTATCGGTGCCCTTATGTATCTTACAAATTGTACAAGGCCTGATATATCTTTTGCCGTAAATTTATTGGCAAGATTTAGCACATATCCAACAAAGAGACATTGGAACGGAATTAAACATATATTCCGTTATCTACGAGGAACGACAGACTTGGGACTTTTGTATTCAAAAGATGCTAATCCAAGTATAATTGGTTATGCCGATGCTGGATACTTATCTGATCCACACAAAGCACGTTCTCAAACTGGATATGTATTTACTCGTGGAGGCACTGCAATTTCTTGGCGTTCACAGAAACAAACACTTGTAACAACTTCATCAAATCATGCCGAGATTATTGCACTACATGAAGCAAGCCGTGAATGTGTGTGGTTAAAATCAATGACTCAACATATCCAAATCTCATGCGGATTATCATTCGACGAGAAGCCTGTGATACTATATGAAGATAATGCTGCATGTGTTGCTCAAATGAAAGAAGGATACATAAAAAGCGACAGAACTAAACATATTCCTCCTAAGTTCTTCGCATTCACCAAGGAGCTTGAGAAGAATAAATGTATTGATGTTCGTCACATTCAATCAAGTGAAAACTCATCAGATCTCTTCACAAAGGCACTTCCTACGACAATATTCAGAAAGCACATATATAATATTGGGATGCGCAATCTACGAAATTTGTGAAGAATTGTTCGTGTCAACATGAGGGGGAGTTTACGTGACTGCACTCTTTTTCCCTTACTATGGTTTTTATCCCAATGGGTTTTTCCTAGTAAGGTTTTTAACGAGGCAGTATAAAAACACGTAATGTATACAATCATTATGATCATCATCACAAGGGGGAGTGTTGAAAAATTATTTAAAAATGTGTTAAATATTTGTGTTGAAAATGTGAATGTTGAATGTTGAAAATTAGGTAAAATTAGGTGTTGAATATTGAAAATTAGTGTGTGATGATGTAGGTAATGATGTATTTTATTTTTGGATTATTTGTAAAAATTTTCTATAAATAGATCTCTCATTTGTGAAGAAAATCACAATTGAGTTGAGAGAAAAATATTATAAAGTGTGTAGTGTGATAATTTTGAGAGTTTGAGATTTTTACTTTTTTACCGTAAATTTTTACTTTTTCACAACAAAAACCACTTTTATTTCAAAATAGACCGACTAAAGCAATAAAAACGAAACATACTAATACAACACGTGCTCCATGCATGAAAGTGAACGGGTTGTTTTATGGGCCTATTTCGAAATTGGGCTTCGATTGAACAGCAGCCCAATAAGACTATGGTAAATAAATAAAAAAAAAGTCCAACATTATGGATTACTATTGACAACTACAGACCTCCGCTCTCGGTTCGTTTCAACTTATTAAATACTTATATATATAATCTAACATACATATAAATATACCACTTCAATTGTGAATTTTCTTATATGCACTTGTTCATTTAAGTTGGCCAATTAAATTATTAGGTTATCTTAAAGGTTTTTTTTGTAATTCATTGTCCACCTTAAATGAATTTGGACATTAATACACATTCCTCTTTATTTCTTAAATTTTATGCCAAAAAAGTATTTTTTTTATATTTCTTTGTTCATTTAAGTTAACAAATTAAATTAATATGTCTTTTTAAGGGTTTTTTTGTAATTCATTGTCCATCTTAAATAGATTTGGACATTAACTCACATTCTTCTTTATTTTCTAAATTTTATGTAAAAAAATTATTTATTTACATTTTTTAGTCAATTTTTGTGATTCATTGTCCATCTTAGATATATTTGAACATTAATACACATTCTTCTTTTTTTTTCTAGNCTATATAGAATATCTGTTTCACAAAATTGATCCGTGAGACCGTCTCCCAAGAGTTTTTGTGAAAAACAAATATAAAAATTTCATTCGATAATTAAGGTGAAAAAAAGTACTTCTCAAATTCTCCTTCCACTACATCGTTATCCTACAATAGAAGTAAATGTTAATGACATTGCATGTTCTTGGAGTTCAACCACATCATAAAATTATAATTGAATTAAAATTTAGAAAACTGTTGAAAAATTATTTAAAAATGTGTTAAATATTTGTGTTGAAAATGTGAATGTTGAATGTTGAAAATTAGGTAAAATTAGGTGTTGAATATTGAAAATTAGTGTGTGATGATGTAGGTAATGATGTATTTTATTTTTGGATTATTTGTAAAAATTTTCTATAAATAGATCTCTCATTTGTGAAGAAAATCACAATTGAGTTGAGAGAAAAATATTATAAAGTGTGTAGTGTGATAATTTTGGGAGTTTGAGATTTTTACTTTTTTACCGTAAATTTTTACTTTTTCACAACACGTTATCAGCACGAAGCTCTAAAAGTCCTCCATATTTTTCCAAGCTCCGAACAGAAGAAAAAGGTAACAAAAGTAATAATATTTATTTTACTGTTATTTATTTATTGTTTATATATGTAATATATAATATAATGTTATT
>NC_133314.1:1086194-1132386 GCF_012295235.1 Primulina huaijiensis
TTGTTCATTTAAGTTAACAAATTAAATTAATATGTCTTTTTAAGGGTTTTTTTGTAATTCATTGTCCATCTTAAATAGATTTGGACATTAACTCACATTCTTCTTTATTTTCTAAATTTTATGTAAAAAAATTATTTATTTACATTTTTTAGTCAATTTTTGTGATTCATTGTCCATCTTAGATATATTTGAACATTAATACACATTCTTCTTTTTTTTTCTAGATTTTAAACTAAATTTATGATATAATCTTTTAAAAAAATTTAATCAATATAATCCTTATAATAAATATGAATTATATTGATAGTTTATTATCATTTGTTATATATTACAATTTTACATATAAAATTTTTTAGCTGAGTATTACATATTATTTTATTTATATAAGTTTTTTTACTATATATATTTATTTGAGTGGTATTATGTTAAAATTTTATTTCTCTTAAATTATTAATAATCAATATTAATTTATAAATGATTGATTCTGTTATAAAATTAATTATCTATGATATGTATTATAAAAAAACATAGAAATTAAATAAAATCCGCAATGTGTTAAAAGTTAGCAAAGGCAAAAGTGATATTTACCTTTATAACAAGTTTAATGATTTTATTTTAACATTATTATGATAATTTAGTAAATTAAGATAATTTTATTTGATGTTTGTCTATGTGTACTCTATTTAAGTAAATTTTAGTTTTGATTTTGGTAAAATTCACTATTCTGTTAATTTTATTTTTATTGTTTTTTTCATTTTGAATGATATTTGAATGAAAAATATTTTTACTGATTTATCATTTAAGAGAGCTCTATTATGTCGCGGATTGCAAAATGTCATATAAATAAGTGAATATATATGATTTATTGTCATGATGTATTTTTATGTATTGTGTTTTGATATATTTAGATTGATAAATACTTATAAACATGATGGTATTCAAACGACTTTAAACATTATATAATTCTCGTTATTAGATTTTTCATTATTAGTCACTTACGTGCATCGCACTTATAAATTCCTAGTATATATATATATACCAATTAAGCCAACTGTTTGTGTGCCTAAATAATTTTTACTCATCGAATTGAACAAAGGATAACGAGTCAAAAAGATGTTCAAAGTTACAAAAGTGAAATTTATAGCTAATTCCTAGAATTTGTGAACACTAACTAATCAAACACGGAGCAGCAGCAGCTTTTGTCTCTGTTTGCTTGAAGATTACCTAATCAATAATCAAATTCTTGTAGTGCTTTAGACCTCAGTTAATTTGAAATCTAGCTAGCTAGAAGCTGATTTGATTTGGCTGACGAGGGTCGCCGCATACTTGCATAAACTTTTTTTTCCCAACCAATCTAACCTGAAAATGGCCGGTTAACATCTCAATCCTCCTTGCATCTTCTTCAATCTTATTCAGTTCCACTGCCTGCTTTCTTTGAATCAAGCCATACAGGTGCATGACACCAGACTCCAATTTTTTGTTCCTGAATTCAACTCGTAACAAGGCATTTGATTCCGAATCTGTCGACTGCGGATCATACAGAACAGAAAAGCTACCAAATGTGAGGTCAGGGGTCTCGAACAATATATCCACATCATTGTTTTGAAGACCACTTGTCATTATTTCAGATGGATGGATTGATCTTCCCCCAGCGGACTCTCATGATATATGCGCAGCTTCTCTCATCCCACTAAGAAAAGCACCATGCATTGTGGCTGGATATTGCCTATTCGTGGCTTCTCCAGCGAAGAAAACTCGATCAGCAACGTTCTCAGCAAGAATATCATAATCGTCTCCAGAAGCGCCAATTGCTACATAAGAATAAGATCCATAAGGGTACTGATCCTGACCCCAGCAGGTGCATATGGCCTGAACTGGAGCTGGAACTGCAATTCCTTTCGGGCTGAAAATACCTTTCAAAATCTCCAAAACCCTGCCTACTGATTCCACTGGAGACATCTTTTTCAAACTTGACTGCGGCCTCCCCAGCAACAAGGGCAACAAGAAGTTGCCCGCCAGCCACTGAAGAATAACTATAAAAAAGAAAGAACTCTCCTCGCATTTTTGGATCATCTGTCAAATGCCCAAAGGTATCGATTTCTCCACCCCAAAAATCGTAGGGGAACAAAATGGCAACCTTGTTTAACAACCCAAATCCTAATCTCTCAATTGCATCTTTCTTCCGTTGAGGAAGCTCTGGTACAAACTCAATTGCCTCCTTCTTGAGCACTCCTAGAGAAACTGTGCAAAGCACAACATCACAACGAAATTCTTGTCCTCCGGCATAAACTAGAACCCCATCACTTCCATATCTAATACTGTCCACTGCACAATCATAACAGATAGGAAGGTCCTCTGACAGAGCTCCAACGAGCCTCCCATTACCTCCTGGAATAAAACAATGATCGCCACCCATTTCATATGGATCATCTTGATCCCACAAAGCCATGGACAAGTTTGACATCAAAGTGGCATTAGCATACTCTAAATTGGCTACATGCCAATCCAATAACATCTCGTTCCAACGGCTCTCCTCAGCAACTCTGTACACATGTCTGAATGCCTCTAAAGCCGTCCCCAATGATATGTCCACGTTCCTTACCTCCTCCACTATACCCTGCCTAAGCTTACAAACTCTGTCTAACAATTTATTAAATGATGATTCCACTTTCGAATCAACATCCGAATTGACCATCCTACTATTAGGCAAATACAAGGGACATATATCCCTCACCTTGTGAAGCGGCAACCCCAGCTGCCGCACCAAAACTCCCAATGGATTCCCATTATTTCCGGTCAAAACGCTCCCACCTAAGTCCCTCAGTGGTGGCGGCCAAATCTGATCGTGACTCGGTCGTTTCCATCGGACTACGCGAGTCCGTCGATGGTGGGTTTAGGGAGCGAAATTAGAAACCTTTGAACCAAAATACAATTAAAATTAGTAAAGTTTTTAATATTAGCAAATTTAAAAAATGAAAATAAAAGAATATACAAAAACTTAATCCATTAAAATATAATATTACTTGATTTGAAATTTCTTTATTGTTTGAAGATCGATAATCAATACTAGAAAAAAAAAACATATTAAAAACAATTATGTTAGTGTCAAATGATTATCATTATGTCAAAAATTATAATTGTTAATCAAGACGCGACTTTATTTCATTAGTGTAAAGCCTCATATTAAGCGACGCGTGACAGGAGTGACTAAACTTACTTGGGCGTTGATAGATCGGGTTGTAAGGCTCGTTAGTTTGGGGAATTAATTTTACTGTTGGTGTTGTCTCATTTACCAGTGAAGATTTGACGACGTATATCAGTATTTGTCTCACTCATGACTCATGCATGTTTAACTCAATATTCTTACTGTCTCAAGAAGTATAAAAATATGCTTATAATATCTTAAAGAAAACGTGACTTGCATTGCAAGACACAATTTCTTAAAATTATTTTTCCATTTAAACGAGATTGTAGATTAAGAATTTTCTCTTTTTAAAATATATATTTTCTAGTTTTTTAAATTCTAGATTTCAAGTGATGCCACCTGAGACCATACCCGGTATAATCGAAATAATTGTTTGGGATAAAAAAGTGCCTTTTTTCTTTGTTAGTTGAGAACCAAGTAATAAGTCAGATTTGTTGAATTATAAGATACCGGGATATATCAATGTTGTTTACTTCTAGGATGGGCAGAGAATATGATTTGTAATTAAGGTCAAATGGACATGCCTATTGGTCCACCAGTAGTCAACGGTCAACACGCACAAAAGTCAAAAGTCTTCGGTTTACTTACAAGAATCCAATAACAAATACAGCTTTCATGTTCAAAAATAAACATAGCTGGCAGATATCACATGACCAATGGCAGCATAAAAAAAATATTACATATGGTTTACGTTTGAGATAAAAACAAACATAACTTCGTATTTTTTTAACATAACTTGTAATTATTTTTTTATTAGAAGTTGGAGATGAGGACTCAGGTCTATGAACATGATCTAAATATGATTGGACATATTGAGAAGACTCGATATTTGTATAATGCCACTTCAGTCAAAGGCTAGTGGCACATAACTTGTAATTTTGATCATTCTTTCCTTCGGAAAACCTGCAGCTCCAGAAATGGAATATGGAACTACAAGATTTCGTTCATTCTTGTTGGTGTTAGTGTCTCTTCTCTTTGCCGATCTTGGAGCAGGCCAGTCTGAATGTAATGTAAACTTAGGCGCTGCTTTGTCAGCAGGAAACACCAGCCATAGCTGGCCCTCACCTTCTGCTGAATTCGCCTTTGGATTTCGGCTCCTCTCGAGTGCTTCTTCTAGTTATAAAGATCTGTTCTTTTTAGCCATTTGGTTCAACAAGATACCGGAACAAACCATAGTTTGGTCCGAAAACGAGCATCCAGTTCAAGTAGGTTCACAAGTCCAGCTTTCCAATGAAGGCCACCTAATTCTCTATGATCAACGGGGCAACGAGATATGGCGTGCTAGTTATGAGAAAGCTAGTTGTGGTGCCATGCTCGATTCTGGGAATTTTGCTCTGAGAAGCGAAGATTCGAATTACCTATGGGAAAGCTTCAAATTTCCTACTGATACAATCTTACCTGGTCAGAGGCTCAGCATGGGAGGGACACTTACTTCTCGTTTATCCGAGACGAATTATACTGAAGGAAGATTTCAGCTCCAGATGCAGAGCGATGGAAATCTTGTGCTCTACACTATTTTTTTGCCCACAAGATATAAGAGTGGTGCTTATTGGGAAAGTGGGACAGTAACCTCAGCGCCTGTCTCCAACTCTGTGCTTATTTATGATGAGGCTGGTTATATTTACATAGAACAGAATAATAAAACAGTGTACAATGTGACCAAAAAGGTTCTGGGCTCAAAACAAGACTGTTACTACATGGCTAGGATTGATGAGGATGGCGTGTTTAGGCAATATGATCATCCCAGAAAAAACTATGTTGCTGATAGGAGAAGCTGCATCTCGAGTTGGCGTGTCGTCCAGAGAATTCCAGAAGATATTTGCACCGCAGTTGTGGGTTACTTGGACAGTGGAGCTTGTGGATACAATAGCTACTGTGTGAATTTGGATGGAAAGCCTACTTGCCGTTGTCCAGAAGGATACTCTCCTTTGGATCCTCTGCTTATGCAACGAGGCTGTAAGCCGAACTTTCAGTTGCCAAGCTGTCAAGAAAACGGATGGGAATTGAACGTCGATTTGATCGAGTTTAAGGAGCTGAATAACACTGATTGGCCCCTGAATGATTACGAGCTTCAGACTGGTTTGGATGTAGACAAGGAAAAATGTAAAGAATTTTGCCTCTATGATTGTTATTGTGCAGCCGCTATCTACCATGGGAATAGGCGTTGGAAGAAAAAATTCCCTCTTTCCAATGGAAAACAGTCGCTAGATCTAGACAGGATGGCGTTGATTAAGGTCCCTCGAGGGAACGTGGCCAGCTTGTGTTCTAAAAGCAAAGATAAGTCGAGTATAATTCTCATCGGATCATTTTTGCTCGGCAGTTCAGCGTTCCTGAATCTTGTTCTGCTGCTGGTTTCATCAGTTGTCGCCTACTTATCATACCGGAAGAAGGTGCTAAATTTTCAGACAGATTCAACATCATTTGGAATAAAAAAGTTCACATACAAAGAACTCGAGCAGGCGACTGGGGGATTCAAGCTGCAATTAGGCCGAGGATCCTTTGGGACGGTTTATAAAGGCGTTCTCCCGTTAAATTCTAGTAACATATAGCTGTCAAAAGGCTAGACAAATCCGTACAGGACGGTGAGAAGGAATTTAAAACCGAAGTAAGAGTGATCGGGCAAACTCACCATAAAAACTTGGTCAATCTCCTAGGATTTTGCGATGATGGAGTCTCCCGCCTTTTGGTGTACGAATACATGAGCAACGGCTCTTTGGCTAGCTTTCTGTTTGGAATATCAAGGCCTCATTGGAACCAAAGAGTGCAGATTGCTCTTGGTATTGCTAGAGGTCTGACTTACCTACACGAAGAATGCAGCACTCAGATAATTCATTGCGACGTCAAGCCTCAAAACGTACTCTTGGATGAGTCCTTCACACCTAAGATTTCCGACTTCGGATTGGCAAAACTTTTGCTAACAGAACAAAGCCGAGCTACACGGACAAACATCAGAGGCACGGTTGGATACTTTGCACCCGAATGGTTTAGAAAGGCATCTATTACGGTGAAAGTAGACGTTTATAGCTTCGGAGTCATGCTACTGGAAATAATTTGCTGTAAGTCGAGTGTCAGATTTTCCATGAGTGAAGAAGAGGAGGCGTTGGTCGATTGGGCCTATGAATGCTACAGAAAAAGGAATACCCAAAGGCTAGTGGAAAACGATGAGGACGCAAAGAATGACATGACAAATGTGGAAAGAATGGCGATGGTGGCAATCTGGTGCATTCAAGAAGATCCATCACTAAGGCCATCCATGAGAAGAGTTAGTCAGATGCTCGAGGGAGTTTCCATAGTTCCCGTCCCTCCGCGGCCTTCGCTCTTTGATTCTTCTTCTATCTGGAGTCAAAACGAATCATTAATATGAAGAACTTCCCATTCATTTGGATCACCCGGCAAAATTAATATTTCAGTCATTTTATGAATAAAGATCAGTGAACTCTTACTAAAAATCATATCAACTTCGGAGAAGAGTCTCTGTCATGTTTGATTCTTTAAGTTTTGACTTGTCACCTTGTTTTATTGTAATTTTGTCGTACCAAAAAAAATTTGCTCCGTCAAATGAGTAATTTTGTTGTTTATTATTTTGCTATATTTATCAATCAAATAATAACTTTTATTTAAAATTATTCAATTTTAGTATGAGTTAGTTTTTCAATGTAAATATATATATGAAACATGTATTTCTAAAAATTATTATATATACCAAATAATTATTTTCAAAAATCAACATTATCTATTTATACGTGTAATGTCATTTGTGTGCTTACATAAGGCTTCATTTAATATTGAGTATGTCTCTTGTGAGACGATCTCACGAATCTTTATATGTGAGACGGATCAACCTACCGATATTCACAATAAAAAATAATATTCTTAGCCTAAAAAGTAATATTTTTTCATGGATAATCCAAATAAGAGATCTATCTCACAAAATACTACCCGTGAGATCGTCTCACACAAATTTTTGTTTTTAACGTTTGCGACTTGCAAGCATAAATAGGGGACCAAAACTTGAAGCTAAGATTGGGTACAACTAGAAGGTGAAGATGAAGTCTCCATCCCCAATGGCAAAGAAATCCCATGCGGTGTTCCTTCCATTTCCAGCACAAGGCCACATAAACCCCATGTTCAAACTCGCCGCAGTCCTTCATCACAAAGGCTTCCACATAACCTTCGTCAACACGGAGTATAACCATCGCCGCCTCCTCCGAGCCAGCGGCACCGGCGCCTTCGACGGCCTGCCGCTGGGTTTCCGATTCGAAACGACTCCGATGCTGATAAGACACAGGATATTCCTTCCCTTTCCATTTCGACAAAAAGTAACTGCTTAACCCCGTTCAGGAATCTTCTTGCGAAGCTTCACTCTTCCCCGGAGAATTCACCGCCGGTGAGTTGCGTGATTTCCGACGCGATAATGACATTTTCCGTGGAGGCTGGTAGAGAAATAGGCGTGCCGGTGGTGTGTTTTCGGACTACTAATGCTTGCAGTTACCTGTGTAACAAGCATATTCCAGATCTTATCCAACGAGGCCTTGTACCCTGCTCCATTCGGAGATGGTCACATCTTTATTGAAAGAATTTCTTTGATAATTCCTTACATAAATATTCAGAAATTATCAAATCTCCACCTACACGAGTAAATTATTTATATAATTCAAAAATAGCATTTTGTTTTGATCTAATTTTTTTACTTCCCTTATCATTCAAAAAAAAAAAAGATTTTATCATAATAAACATTGTCTAAAATTTCTCTTAGATTTGAACTACTAGTGATTATAGAACTATAATAGATATTTTTTGTTTCCTACTCAAACGACTCATATAATTAATCTAATATGTTTTTTTTTATTTTACACATTATTAATTTTTTACAAATGTCATTATTAAGTATTTATAACAATATTTAATTAAAATTATCCATAAAAAAGTGTCACAATAGTCATTTATTGTTGTAGTGTCTAATTTTGATCTTCTCCCAAATATGAGATAGGTTCCTTCGTAATTTTACGTAGTTGATATATGTATTCATCATCCAAAAACATAAGGCAAAAACTTATATAAGACGATCTCACGGGTCGTATTTTGTGAGACATATATCTTATTTCGGTTATTCATGAAAAAGTATTATTTTTTATGCTAAGAGTATTATTTTTTATTGTGAATATCGGTATGGTTGATCCGTCTCACATATTAAGATCCGTGAGACGGTCTCACATGAGAATATGAGATCCACTCAAAACATTATATCACATTAGTCTTTCATATTTTTACGGAAATTGAAATATGTATGGATCATTTAAATATTAACATTTGACCACATAACAAAATATTTATATTTTTACAGAAGTTGATATATGTGTTATCATGTAAAGACTAACGTTTAACTACATCAAGGAGATAAATACTCCAAACCGAATAATCCCGGAGAGAATGGAAACGGTCATTATTATTTATTCTTTTATTTTTCTCTAAAATATGCACATCAACCCTTTTAATACAACAATTACTTTAATTTAAATTTTTCTCTAGTTTTCAACTTTTGAATACTCTAATGCTAGCGGTTGGAGAGGCGCGTTGCATGTATAGATAAATCCGAAATATAAAGATTTGATATGGTATTCTTTTTTTCGAGTGTGAAATATTTTTAAAAATTGGGGAATAATTAATTAAATTTGTATTACATTTTGCTTAATTAAATTTGGGACTAAAATTGCAAAATACATAAAATTATTGTGCCCATACATAAAATTTAACTCATTGGAATTTAGAACACCGAAGTCAAGATTATAAATTATTTGACATATCAATTTACTAAATTTAACTCATTGGAATTTATTACAGATGCAACATGTTTAACAAACGGGTATTTGGACACGTCTGTGGACTTCATTCCAAGTCTCAAAATCACAAGGCTTCGTGACTTTCCATCGTTTGTTCGGACGACAGATATAAACGATCCGATGCTGAACTTCGTCCTTGGAGAAACAGGGGGATCCTCAAAAGCATCAGCCCTGATATTTAATACTTTTGAGGCTTTGGAATCTGATGCATTGGCGGCTTTAACTCCTCTGTTCCCCCCGATTTACGCCCTCGGCCCAGTGCATTCGTTGGCGAACCATATCACAGATGAGAAGCTCAAGTCCATAGGAGTTAGCCTATGGAAAGAAGAAAAATCTGAATGCATCCAATGGCTGGACTCTAGGCGACCTAACTCGGTAAATATTAATTCCATGTAGTATTCATGCACATGGGACGACCAAACGTCTAATAGAAAAATATTGTTCGAAAATGAAAGTTATTGAGATTAAAGAAAGCTGGTGATCATCGGTCAATGATCATATATCTTCAACAGGTGCTGTACGTGAACTTCGGCAGCATCACAGTCCTAACCCGCCAACAAATCCTCGAGTTCGCCTGGGGGCTAGCGAACAGCAGGACCAGCTTTCTTTGGACAATAAGATCCGATGCAGTGATAGGCAACGTCACGTTGGCATCAGCATTGCCTTCCGAACTCGTCTCCGAGACCAAAGACAGAGCCCTGATAACAGGGTGGTGCCCGCAAAAACAAGTGCTCAACCACCCTTCCATCGCTGGATTCTTGACACACTGTGGATGAAATTCGATTGTCGAGAGTATGTCGCAAGGCGTGCCGATGATATGCTGGCCATTTTTCGCGGAGCAGCAGATAAACTGCAGGTTTGCATGCATGGAATGGGGGTGTTGGAGTAGAGTTAAGTAAGGATGTGAGCAGGGGAGAAGTGGAGAAGATTGTGAGGGGATTGATTGAGGGAGAAAAGGGTAGGACGATGAAGAAGAACGCGATCGAGTGGAAGGCGAAGGTAGAAGAAGCACTGGGGATTAATGGTTCAAGTTGGTCGAATTTGGAAAGATCGATCAAGGATGTGTTGTTGTCCAAGTTTAATTAAATATGTATACGTATATGATTTCTGCATTCGAAATTTCACCTCAAGAATCTAAAGATTTAGGGGCGTTTTGTGAAGAAAAATACAATAAATCATTTTTTTAGAGGTTGCAGTTTAGGGAAAATTGGGTGTTTGCCTGCCTAAGGGTGCATAACAGCATGAGTTGCAGTTCTTGGACCCAAATTCCCAGACTGAAATTATATTCCAATATTCATAAAAGAATTGGGCCGAGTCTCTCAATTAAGTTTTTAATTTTTTTTAAAAAATTTTGTAAGAATTATATCGTTGTTTTAATGTTTTTATAAAAACTAAAGTTTAACATTAATATTCAAATTAATTGAAAAAGTGTCATTTGTTAAAAAAAATTAATAGATAAAATTATTTACTCTTTAATCTTTAATAAGCACTCTCCTTAAGAGTAGAATTGGAAGTCACAACAAAAACAATGATTATTTTTGGGAAAGCCACAAAGAAAAAGGAGGGTGTATTCGTTGCAGAGATTTTCTGATTTTTTTTTAAATAATAGACTTTTGTGGAGTTTATAGATTTTTACAGACTTTTTTGGAGTTTATAGATTTTTACAGACTTTTGCAGAGTCTCACAGATTTCTAAAGATATTCACAGAATCTTGTAGATTTATTTTGCATGACTTTTATTGACATTTGTAAACTTTTTCACAAAACCCTATGGATTTTGTAATTTATTATTGTGATTTTTTAAAATTTATTTGAACTAGCAGTTGAATGTGAATAAATTTTACTTGTTTCAAATATTTCTCTTTCTCGATATGATGTTTTACATATTGATTTTACGAAAGACAACAAATAAGTCAATATTAAATTTATTACAATTAAATTTCAATTATTTATGTCAATTAAACATGTTTATTTAAATAATTAATATTTTTTAAAAATACATAATAATAAATTTCAATATTGATAAATAATTAAACTGAAAATAATTTCATTCATTTTAAATAAATTTTTGTATAAAAAAACATATCAATTTTGTTTTTGAAAATATGTCAAACAAAAAAAATAAACAAGACAATTATATGTATCTGAAAATAAATAATAAGTATGTAAAATATTTTTAATTAGTATAAATTTATAAAATTTTAATATATTTAATTTATTATATTTGTGTTGATAAACTTCTAAAATTATGTATTAATCCCACACATCGTTTAAGAATTTTGAGTTATAATCAAAATCAAGATATGAATTAACAAAAATTATAAAAAATAATTAAACATCAAATGTTATATAATAATTAATAAAAAAAGTTTAATTTTACTAATTAAAAATTAAAATTATTTTCAATTTATAGTTCAATAAAATATTATAAATTTTTTTGTTACATAGTGTAATAAATTTTTAAATTTTTTAATAATTCTAATTTTAAATTTTATAAGATTTTGTGACTGGAACTCCAAAAATAAAATGAATGATTCTAATAATTTTGATTTTAAAATATTTTTATCAATAAAAAAAATATGTTTTTAAAAAGTACAAATACAATGAAAAATATATGGATGAGAAAAAAATGAAAATTAGTATTTGTATTGAGTATGTGAGTTTGATAGATTTTTCAATTAAATGTACTTATGTACATCCAAATCTTTAGGTTGAATCAATGACATTTTTTGACATTTTATTGTGGTATCTTAGACTTTAATTATTGTGCTTAATAAAATTTCACGGAGTCACTAAAAGTCTATTGACATTTTGAATACCTTTAGATTTTTGTAGAGTTTTTAAAAATTAAGTTTGGATATCACATAACTTTTTAAAATTCTACAAAAATTTACATTGAATACCACTAAATTTTTATAGAGTTTATAAAAGTCTGGATTGAGTACCTCTAAATTTTTAAACTCCATAAAAATCAATAAAAATTTAGAACCAATACACCTCGAGAGATTTCTTGAATTGTATTCTTCAGACATGAAAGAAGTGTGTAAATACTCTACATGTATATGAAAAGATTTCTTGGATTGTAAGAGATGCAGTACTGTGCTGCCAATATTTTTAACTTTAAAAATGGATAAGGGGGAAAAATAATTTTGGAAGTTGCTGCCTGCTGGCTGACATTAATGCCATTCATGCACATTTCCTCAATTTTGCATGGACTCTAAATANTAGACACACACACACAATGATGCATATACAATATATATTTATATACACATCGATGAGTTGATACTCACATATTATATATGCAACATCTGATAATGAATTTTAAAAGATTATATATGGATTTGATTTATTAGCTAATATTGTTATTGGTGTGTTTTTTTCTTTTTGTGACGGGGAGCAAGCAACCGATATTTTTTATATGCACTTCGTAAACAATTGTTCTTAACATGATACCCTACAAACCACATGTAAACTGCACTAAGCAGGATTGTCCGATAAAGAGTTGATTGGGAAAATTGAACTCGTAATTATTTGACATAATACTCTCATGCTCCATCAATTCGGAAACCTCATAAGGACATATTATTGGTGTTCTTGTGGTTCGCGACATGGATATAAAGAGCTAGTCACTTTTGAATCCCAATCAATTAATTAAATAACGTTTATAAATAAATTTTGTTGTGAAATATAATTTGAAACACCATAACAATCAAAATTAATAAGGTAATTTTCATACAAAAGTATTTCCATAATTTGAGAATTGATCCAAAGTTCATGTTATAAAATATAATCTATGATGCAAATGTGTGGAACCAACGGCTCAAACTTAGCTCGGAAACGAAAGAGTATTTATTAGATAGAGCCTCGAAAATTGTTATGGATTTACTTGGATTAATATGCAAGTTTAAAATTCATGATTTTAAAATTCTTTGACTTGATTCAAATACACAAAATTCAAGTTAATTTTAAATCTATTTTATATCGAGTTAAACAATTTCAATAATAATTACGACATATATCAAATACATCAAAAAATTAAATATTATTTAAAACTCACTGCTCCTCGATTAATACTTTCTCGAATCAAATATATCGATCAAAGCACAACCTAAAAAGTCGTCCTAAACTCAACTCAATGACGCCCATGACTTAATATCAAGAATTTACGTATATAAACTTTAATGTTCAAAATTATCTGTAATTGTTTTCTTTTAAATAAATAAAAAAAAATTAAAGCTGCAATTTAATTTAGCCCGTCGGTCTACTCTCCTACCGGCACCAATTATGTGAAAGGTAGCATGTCGATATCTAATTTGGTATTACTGCATTAATAATGAAATATTCCAAATACTTACTACTCGTTAATCACAATTATATCTAAAAAATATCATATTTTAAAATTTATTATTTTAATTTTAGATTTTTATAAACAAACTTTCATGGTATATCATATCATATCCTCCCAGTATAATTATGCGTGACAGGTGTTGATTAAATTATTAATTATCTAACAAAGGGACCGACCAGAAAGGACACCGAGTCTGCTCGTTAGATATTCCAATCATAGTACTTACAAATTGCAATTACATATAATATATAATTACGTAGAATATTGAACAGGAATCTTGATATAGAGCAAGAAAGTGAATTTCCAAATCGTGAATTAGATGCTATAAAGAAGATATTATTCAAATTGTATATCTAATGGTTATCGTTTGAGTGTAATATTTGTCTCTATTTGGTAGAGCAATCGAAATATGTTGTTTGAGCTATTATACTGTTGAAAATATTATTATTGTTATACCTTTCGGTAAAGCAATAAGTACTCGTCTCACAAATAGTATCAGAGTCATTGAGTTCAATTTTCATTGATTATAAGGATTTGAATTATTGGGAAGAAAGATTGTTGGGGAGAAATATTTGTCTCTACTTTGTATAAAAATCTAAACGTAGTAACTGAGCTGTTCCAAGTTATATTGGATCAAAAGATTAATGATGTACAACCATAACTACGCAGTATTCCACTCGATAAGTGATAAACACTTGAAAATTCCGTGGGAGGGTGGTTCAGTACATCATCAAAGGATCATTCATATATATGAATGGACATTTTCATACTCTTACCGATGAAACATGACGTTTACATCACATATATTAGTCTCAAGATTAAGCGAGATTATCCTCATTTTATGCGGTTGAATCGATCAGGAACTTGTTTAAAATATACAGTATGATTTCTAATTAGTTTCATGATTTTAAGTTGAGAGATATACATCATGGTACATATTGTATATTCAATGATTTTACCTATGCAACTTGCATAGATATACAGATAAAATAAATGTCATAATTGAATAAAAACTTAAAATATTATTAAAATTAATATTATTTTTACATAAAAATCGATAAAACTCAAATCATAAATTTAGACGATAAACACATGCTCTAACAATAAGTACCAGTTACATATTAATGGACTAGTCGAAAATACCCCATACTATGTTTGGGTCATGACCCCGACATGTCTCTGTCACACGTGTTGCTCAATGACTGTCAAATTTTTATATTTAGACATGTCAGAATTTGGGTCAACAAAAAAATCAGAAACCCATCAATATTTTAAATTTGTCGAATTAAATCATATACTATCACAATATCAATAATCGTTTTCGTATAATATGGACGATAATCTTAGCATATAATAATAATAATACAAATTTATTTGAATAGGTTTAACCCGTGTTCTAAAAAGCACGACCCCTATACGGCTATATAATGTAACATGTAGATTTTTTTAATTTTTTAGAAAATATTATTTCACATATTTTTCAATTAATTTGTATATGATAAAGATCATGATATGTCATTAATTTTGAGTTAGAATTTGATATTGATACACAAGTAACTTTTTTTTTTTTGGATCTCGCCAAATTCTACTAAAGTGCTTACATGATCAGCAATATCAAGTCACACGCTTCAACAATATATTGTCTCATGTCAACGATTTTCAACACCACATTAGCACTACGGTAAAATTTGACCAAGAAAACTAAAAGAGCAAGTCTCATGTGAGACGGTATCCCGTTAGATGGATGACACGATTCATATCTAAAGTGAAAAGTAATATTTTTGGTATAAAAAGTATTACTGTTTTTCATGAGTTGGATTGTGTAAGAGATTCATATAACAAAATTGACCGTGAAAATGTCTTACAAGAGTTTTTGTCTATTAGCAAAAATGTAGAACAAAATCGAGACCAAATTTTTTAGCTCACCTTTCCGTCCGTCCAAACCTTGTCATCTTGCATGTAGATTTGGAATTGATTTTCAAAATCAATCATTTGTATTTTTAATGTCACACACACAACACATATAAACATATCTTCTAAACAATATGATAATATAAAAAGAAGCAATATTTACATCAAATTATTGAAGTTTTTGTTGTCTTGAAAAAATGGTCCCAAAATGCATTTAAAGATGAGCCAAATATGCCATGCAAACAAACACTTGCAAAGAGGTGACATTTAGGAATACAGACCACAAAACTACAAAGTATGGCCATCTGACCACTCACCAAAAATATATTATTGGTCGCCTCGTTTTCAGAAATTTCATTTTAAAAAAGTTTTCATTTATTTCACAATAAAATTAAATCAATTACGAGCATCCCATCCAAATATAAAGATTATTCAATATTGATATTGAGTATTATTTTCTCCATATATCGGAGCCAAAAATAATATTATGACTTAAAAAATAATATTTTTCATGGATCAGACTAGATAAGAGATCCGTTTCATAAAATTAACTATCTTATAAATTTTTTTAAAAAAAAAAAATTGCATTGGTCTGATGCTTATCTTGGTCATTAAATATGAAAACGTCCACACAAATTATAGCAATCAATTCGAAATAAATATATATTTTGCAATTTGACCATTTCAAGAAACCCCACGAGTGAATGTGATTGTTGACCTGCGCTGTGCATGCACGAAACCATGTATACTGGATAGCGACCACAAAATTGGATCCAGCATTGTCTTTGGATCTGTTATTAACTCTTCCTCGATCGAGATCAATAATATTTTTAGTTAATTGTTACTTATATATTTCAAATTTTTTAATATTTTAATTATCTCCTTTTGACTCTATCGTTTTATTAAAAAAAAAAAAAAAAAAAGGTTCACAGTAACTTAGTGTATATACACATATAGATATATTAATAGATATGTCAAAACGGGTTAACATGATGGATCAGTCAACAACCCCAACCCACCATTAACGAGGCAGAGCAGGTCGGCCCGCCTTTTAGGTGGGTGAGTCGGAAAAACACCAATCCAACCCACTTATTTTAGATGGTGGGACGGACCAACTCAACGAGTTTGTGTGTAATTTGGCGAGTTGAGATGGGCCAGCCTACAACCTACCACAATCCACCATTAAACGGGACGGGTCTGCCAATCAATTGGTGAGTTGAAAAATTTCCAACCCAACACATCAACGTGTCAACCCGACGGGCCAAACCCATTTTGACACCTCTATGTATATAAAAGTGATTCTATACTATATGAGTTGAGAGAAACAAACATCTCAAGTGAAAACCAAAAAATACTAATAGACCACACATTGATTGCTTTTTTTGCAAAAAAATTCATGCGAACATCTTTTATAAAAAATATACAAAAAAATATTTATTTCGATATATCAAATAATAACTAATATAAATAATATACACTCAACCCCATCATCGCATATTGAATTGAAACAATTAGAAGTATATTTGCAGTGACATTGGGAATAGTGTAGTTTTTAAATGAATTCTTTGAAATCATTTAACAAAATTTTGGTAGTCTATAATTTGGTAAAAGATTATTGGAAGTTCTGCAACAAACAAAAAAATGGTTGGAAGGAAAATATTGAGTTGGTGGGTTTTTTTTTTAACCAATCATTACTCATCTGGTAAATTAATTATTTTTTAAGATGACATATAAATAATAATAATAATAATAATATTAATAAAATAATAATAGCTACAAGAAATATTCAAGGTAGATTAAAATGTGGACAACATCATCATGAGATATATATTTTTTTAAAATAATAAAAATAAATTTCATCAATTTAATTAAAACCTTTCTTGGACAAACTATAGATATACTATCAGAAAAGTACTTAATTATAATTTTCTATCGATAACTACCTTCAATTAACACCAATAAAATAAAGTTAAATTAATATGATTCTATACTTAGCATAAACAAATTTTTGAGAAAATTAATTTTCTTATATATGTTTGTTTCTTTATAATTTTAATCTTCTATGTTTACAAATTTGAGTCTTAGTTCATATATAATTTTAGTCATTTGTCTAACGCAGCTCTGATGCGACAAATGCGACCAATCAACGTGTAGTGACACATCAATATTTTCGATGAAAATAACTAACATTATCAAAAAAATCGAAAAATATACGATTAAAACTGAAATTTTATAATAGAAAACTGAAATTGCAAAGACAAACATACAAAATCAAACACACAATTTTCCCTAAATTTTAAAGAATTAGAAATTTTTTTTTTACTTCAATAAAAGGGAAATACACACTTTTTCCAAACATTCTTACTTTTCTAATTCATGACACGATCAAAATTTCTTATTTCGGTTGTTACAAATCGAAACATATAATAATATTTTCATTGTAACATCATGATCCAAAATTTTTCATTTTTATTTTTTTTAAAAGTCAAAATCAGTAGTTCTATAAATATTTGGAACAATTTTTTATTGAGTCATGCCAAAACAATTTAAAATGGGGTCCAACATTTTTTTAAGAAAAAAATATTTTTGGAATAATAATTTATCATGCTTTAGCTAATGTATCTATATAATCCCCTAATATAAGCTTGTCCATTAGTTCCAAAGTTACATACCTTCATGCTTTATCATAAAGCGAATTAAACATCGGAAATTGGAAATTAAAGACAATATATGTACATATATTTGTGTATATATTATGAGTGATGCTAAATTTACATCTATATTTGTACATAAATTTGTACAAAAAAAAATTCAATGCAGAGATTTCAATTAGTCAAAATATCACTATATATTGAATACAAAATCTCGCGATATAACAGTAAAATTTTTCGCGATATAATGGTTGTAAATATCGATTTAACGATATATTGATGGTAATTTTAACGTTATTCATATATTATACCTACATCTGGTTGGTGGGCATATCTCATTAAATTAATGTAGAGCAGTTTAGTGATATTTTTTTATATTATCGTTAATTCAATGTCTTAGTATAATTGCAGTAATGTATGTCGTTACATAAACATTTTTTAGTATCATATGATCGGTATTCCGATAAAAAAATACTAAAATTGAAAAATAAAAGATCAATTTAACATGAACTAAAATTGAAAATAACCTAAAACAAAACCTAAAATAAAAAAAGATCGTTCAAGTTATAGAAATAAAAATATAATCTTTCGCTTTATTTTTAAACAAACCAAATCCACCGACTTTTATTGTTTACACCGTCACAATATTTTATTTCTATCTTTCGATTTAAAATTGGGAAACCATACTTTTCTTGGGGATAAAAATATACATTTCATTAATTGGTGGCATACTGTCTTCCATTATCAATAAAATATTCTGAAAATAAAATAATAAGTGACGTGATGCTTTGGTTGGAGACTGCAAAATATTCTATAAAAATCTTTTTGGTTAATAATTGCGACGTGTACATATACATATATGTATATATATATATATATATATGCACAGGCATCAATCATTGTGAGGAGTTTTATGGGGCAAGTGGAGTCAATTTTTGAGAGACGTTACATGTATATTTATATATGTACATCAATTTATATAATACGAAAAATTCAATGTAAAAATTTAATTTGTCGAAATCTTCTTATATATTAAATACAAAATATCGCGATATAATTATTGTAAATATCACTGTAACAATATATTGTTTGTATTTTTAATATTATTCTCATGTTTTTATAAAAAAAATATTGAATGGACCATATTAGCGGGAATATTTTATGTGATGCGAATATAATTTAAATGTAGCAGATATTTAATCGTCTTAATGGGAATATGGTATCATATTTCACACACTAATCATTAGTCCTGAATTATTTTTATTTGCTATATATAGTTATTTAAAGATCGAGAGTGTTGACGTGTGAATGATAGATGCTAAATTCAGTGTTTATTTGATGATAAAAAAGTTAGTATATTTAGGGACTTGTTCAATGATATATTTTATAAAAAAATATATTTTTAATGGGGTAAGAGTTTTGATTAATATATTAGGATTAAGTTCACGTGCTCGGTTCTAAGATTTAAAATTTGTTGAAAGGAAAATTATTGAGAGAAATAATTATCACTACATTGAAAGGGAATGAATAACTTGGTGTTTGAGTCGTAGTATGATTTATAAATATTAAATTGTTGTATTAGTATCATCAAATATTTTTTGTTAAATAAAATTATAAGTGTAACGATCATTTGTTGATGCTTTATAGTTCATATGTTATTAAGAGTTTGGGACGAATTATCTCATATTCGAAATTATTATAACAAACTTATTATTTAACTCAAAAAAAAATATATACAAGGGTTTTTTATATATGCATGCACAGAAGAAAGATGCAAGATTGCTAAGGGCTTAGATTTTGTTGGAGTATATACCCAACTAGTTAACTTATGGCTTGTGCTTTATTAACTATTGTGTAAAAATAATATTTATTTTCAAAATATTTTATGATTTTATCCAATTATAAAATTTACTTTATCTGTATACGCATGCAAGCTGCCTAGATAAAATCACTGAATATACTTTAGTACCATGAGTTCTGTCTTGCAATGTAGCTCATGAGATTCGTTAAGACATGTGTTGTGCATTCTAAATTAGTTTGTAGTCGATTCAGCCGCCTAAAATAAGGATACAAGTCGCTCAAGCTCGAGACTAACATATGTGATGTTAACATCACGTTTCATTGATAAGAACATGGAGTTGTACAATTATATATATATGTAATCATGTGATGACTACACTAAACAACTCTCTCCCAGACTTTCCAAATGATTATCACTTATCGACTGGATTAGTCTGTGGCTATGGCAATACATCATGAGTATTTTGACTCGGGACAATATAGAAGTTATGCGTACTAATGTTGCAATTTGACTTGTTCATCCATTTTGCGGAGGTCATCGATTGACGATGTTGTGTTTAGTTTCTAACTTAAAGTTCTAATATAATTTTAACTTAATTTATGAAAATTATAAACATGACAATATATGTCAAATTTACATGTTAGATTTTTCTTTCTTCTCACAACATTAAAATTCGGTGACTTCAACATTTCGATGAAAAGTAATAAAATCAAAGAAAAAAGTTCAATTTTACACTGATTGAATCTGAAAATAACCGAAAAGACCTAAAATATAAAATAAAAATATAATTTTTCGTTTTAACAAAATCTACCAACTTTTATTGTTTACACCGTCGCAATATTTTATTTCTCTCTATGACTCTATCGGTTTAAAATTCGGAAAACATACTTTTACTCGAGGATAAAATTATGCATTTAATTTGTTGGTGGCATCTATCATGAACAAAATATTCTGAAAATAAAATAATTAATGACGTGATGTGGGGTGTGTATTTTGGTATGGAGTAACTCTCTTGTGAAACGGTGTCACGAATATTTATATGTGAGACGGATCAACCCTATCGATATTCACAATAAAAAGTAATACTCTTAGCATAAAAAATAATATTTTTTCATATATGACCCAAATAAGATATCTGTCTCACAAAATACGACTCGTGAGACCGTCTCACACAAGTTTTTACCTTTGGTATGAGATATAGTAACTTAATCGAGTTAAATATGACAAAAATTTGAATGATCAAATTCGTTATATTTGAGTTATGTTCGAGTTCGATTTCGATTTTAAGTTCGAAAATTCTAAAAATTTTTACTCGAAATTAGTTCAATTTTTGTTCGAAAGATTCGAACATGTTGGCCAGTGGAGGAGCCAGGAATATAGCTCTACTCCGGCTATAATTTTAAAATTTTAAATTAATATACCCGGGCTAATATCATATTATTTCAAAATTATACAAAATTTACGTATAAATTTTTTTTAAAAAAATTTGAGCCACTCGGGCTCCATGTGGCTCCGCCACTGATGTTGACGAACTATTGCTCGAAAATAAGTATTCGAAATGTTTGAAATTTATTATATAATATATAATTATATTATATTAATAAAATATTAAAACTCACAAGCTTTGAGCTTCAGTTCGACTCGAATGTGATAATATGATAAATTCGAATACGAATCAAATATTTTTCAAATTAATTCAAAAAAATCGTAAAACGATTCAATTCGTTTTATTATAGTTGAAGACTGCAAAGTATTACTACAAAACTCATTTTTTTAAAAAATAATTGTACATTGATATATATCCACTGACATCAATAATTGTTTGGAGTTTTATGGGCCACATTGGCTAAGTGGGATCAATTTTTTTTAAAATATTAAATGGACCATATTAGCGGGAATATTTTATGTAATGCCAATATAATTTAAATGTAGCAAATGGGAATATGGTATCATATTTCACATACCAATCACTAGTCCTGAATCATTTTTATTTACTATATGGTTCTTCAAAGATCCAGAGAATTGATGTCTGAATTGTAGATGTTGAATTGAGTGTATTTGACGTAGCTCAAACAAATACGTACATGTTTTTTGAGTAACCCAATAATCAACAATTAGTATGTTTAGCGACGTCGTCATATGATGTATAAGATCGAATGTTGGTCGTTTTTTTAATATGTAATTTATTAAAATAAATTTTAATTTTGCTATGGGGTAAAAGTGTTGATTAATAAATAAGGTTAAATTCATGCGCTCGATTTTAATAGCTAAAAAAATATATGAAGGGAAATTTTGAGAGTACTAATTATCACTACTTTCAAAGCCAATGAATACACATCAAAATTTTTTTTTTTGTGGTAAAATGACTATGTAATGTCATTATTTGATAGATTTATAATTCATCTGACATTAATATTATAAATTTGAGACGAGATCGAACTCGTTCTCGACTCAAAAAATATACATACAAGGATATTGGNCGATATATATACCTACTAAAAAAACGAAAGATGTACGTAGGCTGAGATAATATATAGTGGTCCTCTTTATTTATTTATTTAATTATTATTATTATGAACAAGAGTGGTCCTATTATTTTATCTTTATCTTCACAATTTTGTTAGGTGTAACACTTAATTTTTTTTTAAGAAACATAATTAAAGTAGATAATTTTATTTGTAAATTTTAAAGTATATTATGTAATGGAATTACTATGATATATGGCAAGGAATGAGGATACAAATCAACGATAATAGAAAGACGTCGAGGTTACATTTGGATGTCTCTATTTAATAGAATCGGAAATTTTCTACGGATCGAAACGTACGTCTCAAATTTATTGAAATTAGAACGAAACTCAAATATATTATCATTTTGCTTCAATTTCAAATAGTCTCTGTCACCAAATAATTTCAAATCAATTTCCGATTTTACGTTGGGTAATCTTAACAAAAAATGAGCAAAAAAAATAGACTCTTTGGCCTTGATAAAGAAAATATCACGAAATGTATTGTACGTTGTACAAAATCAAATCAGATTTTTCCGAAAGAGGGAAACCGTATTTGATGATAACAGTCACAGGCACACGCATGCGTTGTAATAATTCCACGTCAGCATCAAACCTCCAGCCTGGCAAACTCGAACTCATCCAATCACGTCTAGCCACGTTGCAATCCCTGATAGTGACAAACCCCCCTCCCTACAGCTGTTCCCCTCCCAACTCTCCCAATATAAATATACCCGCTGCTGCTTCACATCTACTCCCAGCTCCGTTTTGAATTTAGCCCCATACACTGTACAATCAATGGCTTCTTCTTCTTACACTTCTGCCATTCCTGATCCGCGGGTTTCGAAAATCTTGTTCTTTTTCTTCTTGCTTTTTACCTCTTCTTCAATGGCGGCGTTGGTGCAGCAACCGTCTCTTGTGTTGAAATATCACAAGGGAGCACTGCTGAAAGGCGCCGTTACGGTGAACTTGATCTGGTATGGGAAGTTCACACCCGTTCAACGCTCCATTTTCGTCGATTTCCTCCAGTCGTTGAACACTGCGAAATCCCCTCAGCCCGCTGTTTCCTCCTGGTGGAAGACGACGGAGAAGTACAGCGGCGGCGGGTCTTCTAATCTTATTCTGGGCAAACAGTTCCTTGATGAGAACTGTTCTTTAGGGAAATCTCTGAAAAACTCACACATTATCTACTTAGCTGCCAAGGGTGGACACTTGAACGGAGCGGTTAACGTCGTCTTGACGGCGGAGGACGTCGCGGTTGATGGGTTTTGCATGAACAGATGCGGTTCCCACGGGTCGACTCGTGGGAAGACCCGGTTCGCCTACGCATGGGTGGGGAACGCGGAGAAACAGTGCCCTGGTTACTGCGCGTGGCCGTTTCACCAGCCGGTTTACGGCCCGCAGACGCCGCCGCTGGTCTCTCCGAACGGCGACGTCGGGGTTGACGGAATGGTGATAAATCTGGCCACCGTTCTGGCGGGAACGGTGACTAACCCGTTCAACAACGGGTACTTCCAGGGTCCGGCGACCGCGCCATTGGAGGCTGTGACTGCTTGCACGGGGATGTTCGGGTCGGGTGCTTACCCGGGTTACGCCGGTAACGTGCTGACGGAGAAGACGAGCGGCGCGAGCTACAATGCGCACGGGGTTGACGGGAGGAGGTTTCTTCTGCCGGCGATGTGGGACCCGCAAACATCCCAGTGCTCCACTCTTGTGTGATTCCGTAGCATATATTAGCGTAAAAAAAATAAAGTATTCGGTGAGGTGGACGAGAGATCGGCTGCGGGTGGGTGTACTTGTGTAAATATACGGACGCAAATATAAATTTGTCGTTTTGTATGACGTGTAAAGTTGCTTTATTATTAAAAAATATTATATGTCGTTGTTTTAAATATTATTAAATTTAAGTTTCGGTTTTGTATAATAATTGGAATTAAGTTTCGGTTCAAGTAACTAAAAGAACTTCCAACTTGAAAAAAATTAAGTTCAGAAATCTTTAATTACAAACTTGAAGATGTATGTGAATGTAGATTTATTAGACGTTACCGTTAATTTTAAATCTTCTGCTGCAGTTTTGTTCGAGACGTTCGAACATCTTATTTGAAAACAAACATCGGTGTCCATTAGTATTTTTTCTTTCAATAAGATCATCTTCTGCAAATACATAAAAAAAAGGTGTTATTTTTTATGTAGAGCAGGTCTTTTGTGAGACGGTTTCACGAATTTTTATCTGTGAGACGGTCTCACGAAAATCCTATCGATATTAATAATAAAATCTAAGAATTAAAAACTAATATTCTTAGAATAAAAAATATTATTTTTTCATGAATGACTTAAATAAGATATTCGACTCACGAAATTGATGTGTGATGTAACATATAATCTCTTTCGATACGGCCTCTTATTCAATCAAAAGTCTTATATCTAAATTTGTTAAGTGATCGTCGCGTGTTTTTTTTATTTTCTTTTATAGTCTTAATGTATATATTTATTTAAAAAATAATGTATTTTATGCAATTTTTTGTTTTAATTAAAATAATAATTTTATACTAAAAAATGATGAATTCGTGTCAATTTAATTTTGGTTGGGTTGTTTCAGTGTTTGAGTACATGAACAAATGGATGAATGAAGGGTGGATGGGGACAAGGAAACGTAGAGAAACAGTGAAATTTGCAGGCTTGTGATTTTGCTTTGATTTTCGTGCTATAATTTTCTAGGCCATATTTATTTACTGGGAGACAATAATGGCAGCCTTTTGTGGGATTTCTCCCTTATCTCAGTTGGGGATTTTAATATTATTATATATATACTAGTAATAATCTAACACGTGATTTTCAAGGATTCACGTAATTCAATTATTTCAAATAATAAATACTTTTTTTAAAAAATCATAATATATGGGGTTGTGAGATAGAATAGGTAAAAATTGGAGAAAAAATTTTAAATAATAAAAATTATCAATAAGCTTATATTATCAAAGTCACAAAACAAATATTATGAATGAATAAAATTGAAAATAAATTTTGGTGTAATTTGATTGATACACCATCGAAGTTATGAAACAAATAATGTATTATTTGATATGAACGATGAGAATTGTCGTTTTATTTTACGAACTGAACGATGTCTTGTACCATAAATCGAGTCTGAATATAGCTTGTAGATCATTTTTGGGCAATATTTGGTGCAAGTGATAAAAGGGATTTGATTGGTTAGGACTTATGGATGTTTTTTTATTCAAAACATATTTGGTTCTTGAACTAACAAACATGTTGCATGCATTTCTACATAATCTACGGTAAGATACGAGATTTGGTAACAATTAATTAAATAAAGAAATGCATGAAATCTGTGGTTAAGATGCAATTAGGCTGTTGAATCCAAAAATGTATGAGTAATCAAATATTAATAAGCGGCAAGGATATTGACTGCTAACAAATAAAATTTAAAGTTATTGATATATGTCACCATTCATCATTTTGTATAAAGATGGAAGATTAAAAGGGCGATCGATTTTTATTATTATTTAATTTTCTTTTATTGTTATAAAGTTAGTACATATAACAAGAGTGAGACGGTCTCACGAATCTTTATATGTGAGACGGGTCAACCCTATCGATATTCACAATAAAAAGTAATACTTTTAGCATAAAAAAATAATACTTTTTCATGGATGACCCAAATAAGATAATACTCTTAGCATAAAAAGTAATATTTTTTCATGGATGACACCAATAAGATATCTGTCTCACAAAATACGACATGTGATACCGTCTCACACAAGTTTTTGTCATATAACAATACTAATTTTGGCTTTTGGTGTCTGGATAAAATTTAGAGCTTAAATTTGCCTTACTTGAGGTCTATAATTCCGGTGCAAAATTTAGATTTTTGTTCTGTGACGTGAGAATTTGCCGCTGATATTTATCGGTGTACACTGGCTAAATTTTTTTTGAGCTAACGCGCTTGTATACAAATCATGTTAGACTGATAGAACGCAATGAGTAAGTTATGTGCAACAAACTCGATCCGATGCATGCTATAAGATATCTAAAGATAAATTTGGTCATTTAATGTGTGCAGATAATTTAATCGGTGAGTTATCATTATTGTGATTTTTAAGATAAAATAAGTTCATTCGATCTACTAATTAAATCGTAAATCATAAGAAGTTGTTAAAATTCCAAAGTGAGTCAGTTTTTAATATATGTTTTAAATCTTACAATTCAAAGATGGAATATTTTAAGACCAAAGGATTAGGAATCATCATATTCCAAGAATATCAATTAAATATCTGAGAGCACATTCCGGACTACTTGCGCATATTCCCTCAACGAAGATTTATGCTATATGTAAACAAACGATCGTTGTAATTGAAATTACGAAGTTATCTCGAATGCATCCTTTGACTGCTAAATCCAAAGCGGGTCGACTTCTTCGATTAGGCTACCACCCTGGTTTAGCTGAATAATTTTGTAATTTCAAAGAAAACACGCACTCGTGTGAGTACATATAGCATTTTTCATCAACAAAATCTGAAGGTTGTGTTTGGATCAAAGGACTTGGATCTACAGGAAAACTTTAAATCAAATGGATGTACTTCAAATGTTAAAGTTGGGTGATGGATTTGAAATTAGATTCGAAATCATTTATTTTTATTTTGAGTCGATGAATTTGAAATCAGTTAAATTCCGATAAAGGACTACACTTCACCAGGAGAATTTGGAAACAATCCGCGGTTCCATGTGAGTAAATAAAAGGCCAAACAATTTCGAAAATGGCTGAAACTCAGAACTGTACACAACAAAAGAACATGTGATCGATTGCAAATTCAAAGATTCAACATATTCTCCAACAATATGGTACATTATACTATTACATGTTTCATTTTCATGATCAACAAACTCACCCAGACGACCAAACGATGGCTCGTCGATGTAATATATATCACAATCTCTTTCTATATTTCAGAAATATGCGAAAGAACGTATTAGCAATCGCCATTCTTAGAGATATATCATTCTTGTGGCTTATGAAAAGCGCGAAAAGTTCCCTATGGTCTGAAAGATGAAAGGTTACGTAGTGGTCCAAGTCGTCTCTTCCGAAGCCGCTCAGCTATAATGAAAGCAAGTTCCAATGATTGAGAAGCATTAAGCCTTGGGTCGCAATGTGTATGGTACCGTGAGCTCAAATCATTATACGTGATTGTACGCGATCCCCCAACGCATTCTGTAACGTTTTGGCCCGTCATCTCCATATGGACTCCTCCGGGGAAGCTTCCTTCTTGGTCATGTACGTCAAAAAATGCTCTCACCTCAGCCTAGGAGAAAGAAATCTTGGCATAAAAATTACTCAACTACAGATAATAATAAATTTCATATTAAGGAAAAAATGGTGGAAATTTACCCGGATAGCATCAAAAGAGCGAGTCTTGAGTCCACAAGGCGCTTTGATGGTGTTTCCATGCATAGGGTCACTGACCCAAGTGACGATTTGACCTGCTTGGCGAACGGCCCTGATGAGATAAGGAAATTTTACTCTCAAGTTTTCAGCTCCCATACGAACTATCACTGTTATTCTTCCAGGTCGGTTTTGAGGATTCAGAATATCTATCAGTTTCACGAGTTCTTTTGGATCCATTTTGTCACTTGCCTGAATCATAATCCCAAATAGGGTAACATCAGTCACAAAAACCATACAACTATAACGTGTTGCATCTCCAATGTTTCTTTTATAGACCAAGTAGAAGAACTATTAAACTCGATTAACGGATATAAATAGCTATTTAGAAACCTTAATCCCGAGAGGATTGGAAACTCCTCTTAGAAACTCAACATGAGCACCATGTAATTGCCTCGTTCGTTCCCCAACCCAAATCATGTGAGCGGAGCAATCATAATATAGGCCAGAGGTTGAATCTTGCCTAGTAAGCGCTTGTTCATACGGTAAAAGTAAGCATTCATGGGATGTCCAGAACTCAGTAGTGGTCATGACCGGATGATCTGCCGTGAGACCACAAGAAGACATGAAGCCGAGGGCTTCATCGACTCGGTGAGCCAGTTCACGGTACCTTTAAACAATAACAGCCCCGTTAAAACTAAATACAGAATTGAAAAGAGAGAATAGTAAAAGTAAACAATAATAGATGGGATACCTGTCCCCCTGCTCGCTATGTTCAGTAAAATCAAGGTTCCATTGCGCAACCCTCTGCATGGCAGCATATCCTCCAGTAGCAAATGCTCGAAGAAGGTTCAACGTAGACACAGATTGGGTGTAGGCTCGAATCATTCTTTCGGGATCAGGAGTTCGTGATTTTTCATCAAAAGAATCGCCATTCACATTGTCACCCCGGTAACTCGGCAGCTTCACACCATCCTTCTCTTCAAGCGGATCAGACCTTGGCTTAGCAAATTGCCCAGCCATTCTTCCCACCTAAAGGTTTGAAGTTTAGTCATTTCACGGTTACTTTCACAAATCGGTGATAGAAACCAAATACAGATAATTAAGCAATAACAAATGGATTGATAAACACATCACCAAGGAGTTTCCAGTCCTTCTTTTGATTCCTTTTTCGGAGAAAATCAATCTTATGCTATCAAAATGACTAACAGAAGAAAACTATTTCAAGACATCAGCTCATGAAATGACCATATCCGTCCACCACAAATAATTACAAGCTCCCTTCTTTCGTCAGTTGTGGAGTTTTTGCATGAGCAGCCATTTGAAAGATATATACTTAAACCAACATATTGAAAAAATAATCATTAATTAAACTAAAGCGAAATGAAGAACAAGAAAGAGCAGATGGCGGCTGCTAGGAGTTTCAAATTCATCCATAATTTTAAAACTTGGAATTCATTGTAAACCAACAAATCTTACTTGTAATCTGAAAACAAAATTCGAAGCAACTAAGATCAAGCCTAAAAGAAGACCAAAAAAGGACCTTGATAACAGGCATCTGACCACCAAACATGAGAACCACACCCATCTGCAAGAGCACCCTGAAAGTGTCCCTGATGTTATTTGCGCTGAATTCTTTGAAACTCTCGGCACAGTCTCCACCTTGCAAAAGGAAAGCATTCCCAACAGCAGCCTGCCCCAGCTTCTCCTCCAGGCTCCTCGCCTCACCTGCAAAGACAATCGGGGGAAAGGATTCAAGAGTCTTGACGACTGAATCGAGCGCAGTTTTATCAGGGTATTCCGGAAGCTGGAACGCTTCCTTCGATTTCCAGCTGTCAAGACTCCATTTTCCTGGTGCAGGAGACGTGGAGGCGGAGGTGGATGGAGGTATGTTGGAGGATTTGACGGCTGATATTGTTTTCGATCTCGGTTTGATTGAAAGAGGGGAAATTGCGTCGGGTTTGGTGGGAATTGAAGGGCCGGAAGAGGCGGGACTGGTGGAGGGGTGGAGGAAGGGGTTGTCCAGGCCCGGCAAGGCGGCGGCGGCGGCGGAGGTTGTCATAGCCATAGGTCTTTGCGGCAGAGTTTACGTGATCTCCTCTATGGCCTCCAGTTAGAATTTGGTAGGCTGTTATGGAAAAAGAAGGGATGGATTGGCGCACAATGTAGGACTGAGATATTGGATAAGTATATATAAATACAAATATACATATTTATAATAAAAATAACATTTTTATATATAATAATAATAATAATATTTTTTATTAATTAATTCAAATAAAGATTTGTCAAACAAAATTTGTCCGTGAAATATTTTCATAAGAGTTTTTTTTATATATATATACACATTAGAGCTTCTCTGAGGTAGTTTCACATGTCAATTTTGCGAAATTGATTTCTTATTTTAGTCATTTATAAAAAAAATATTACTTTTAACGTCAATAATATTAATATTAATTTTTTATTGTAAATATGAGCTTGTTGACCAGTCTCACAGATAAATACCCATGAGATTTACTCACAAAAAACTATATATATATATATATATGTGTGTGTGTGTGTGTGAGAATTTGTGTTCACATAATTGAAAAAATTAATTAAAAAAACTATTGAAAACAATATAAACAAGGTGAATTACCGTAATTATCGAAATTTTATTTACAATAAAATGATAAAAATTAATTAGAAGGTTCATTTCATGGCATTTGGGGTCAATTGGTGTTGGCGCCTGATTCAATTTAATAATAAGACGAGCAAAGTTCTCCTTCCCCTCGACTTTTGTCAGTTCAAAACCCAAAAAGAAAGAATATAATTATTTATTGTTATCGCAAAATTTTTAGGGCCACATCACATCTTATTCAATGTCAATTATATTTTAAGACCGGTTATGCTAAAAAAAATTATATCAATTATATTTTAACCAAGAGATATTATTGAATGATAAGTAAATATGTGATAAAAATAATTATTGATGATGCACATAAGTTGGGTGAGCTATATGGATAATTTATCGAGTTGGGTGGTTTTCTTTTCCTGTGAATGCTAGCGACCGGGTAGAGAGAACTCGGACCTAGTGATATGCACATTTGAAAAACAAAGAGCATTAATAGAGCGTCGGAAGCGTTTCCCACGTAACCACTCATACACTCAAATCAGTCGAGTATTATAGCAAAGGAAATGAAATTGCAATATAAAGAATATATAGTGAATGTTTGTGAAAATGTTAATTGAATATCCCAAATGATCGAACAAACTTGAGCATTTATAGGGGAAAATGTAATGATGACCTAGGTTTCAGTCCTCGGTCACTTCTCATGGTTAGACAGCTGCTCATGTCCTACCCCTGGTACTGTCACGACTAACAATCCATATTGTTTCTAGTATTGTCATATCGTCTCTATGTGCATTGATTGACATGTCAATGATTTAGAGGGATGTTGACCCATCTCTGTAGACACAAAATCGATACATGACTCGAGATGATCAGACACTTGTCATGATGTGACACAGAGGAGATTTTGATATTTGATCTACCGATAGACATGGTCTTTGATCTATCATCTTGGTTTTCTTACATTGCTCGGGCTAGGCCGGGAGCTCGAATTTAAATGAGTATGTATTGATCTAACCAGTTTTCTTAGTTATTGCATACTGATGGATGATTTATATAAGAGCACTTTTTTTATCCGAGCCGGTTCTCACCCCGATAGTCCCAAGCTCTCGATCTCTTACTCTGTCCGAGTTTGAAGATGACCCAAGCTCTTTCCGAGGCATCACCAATTATAGATAATGAAATATAATATATTCGAGTCCATAAAAAAGTCTTATGAGATCGATAGTTTAATTTTGTGATATTTATATCCTATCTAATCCGATTCATGAAAATTATTATTTTTATGTAAAATTATTATTATTATTATTGAGAATTTTTCTACAAAGCTAACGAAATATTATTTATTTGTAATAATCAGTGATAAAACTTAAATTATTATTTGTAATCGTTCATCAATTTGGGAAACCGAATTAAATCTGAATAATTTTCTACAAAGCCAAACAAATATTATTTTGTTTTATAATGACGAGGGATAAAATTGTCAAATATTAGTTTATGTATCCTTATCTCAATATTAATTATTCAAAACTAATATATTATTAAAAAAATCAAACAAACTTATTAGAGTAGATCTCTTGTGAGACTTTTCAATCATGATTATATTTACAATAACAAGTAGAGTAAATCTCTTGTGAGACGATCTCATCGATATTTTTTCGTGTGACGGTTCAAACCTACTTATGTATACAATAAAAAAATTTATTTTGGGCTTAAAAAATAATATTTTTTCATGGATGATCCAAATAAGAGACCCGTCTCACGAAATTAACTTGTGAGACTGTCGCATGAGAGTTTTGTATAAAAAAAATATTTTTTATGGATGACCCAAATAATATATTTGTCTCATAAAATTTACTCCGTATGAACCTATTATTATTATTTATATGTTACTTTCCACGTTTTATTTATCGATGTAATGGTAGTCCTAATATAACTTTTTCATATATGAACTTATCACTTGAATCAGACGACCTTCCCAGCACTATATATCTATCATTACACAATATTTATTTCCAAATATCATATGGACTTTTAAAATTTATAGAAATCTCATGAAAAGCTAAACAAATACCAGAGTTTGGATTTTACCCCCTTCCATGATTGAATTCGAGATCACACCGAAATTTAAACAGGGATAAGCCCAAACCCAAGAGTAAAGCCCAAAATACTAAATTTTAAGGATTTGTATTTTCTGATACAATATTACAAATAATTTTCCGTAAGATCAATCGATATGATTTGTATAATGTGAAAAATAATATTTATTTTTTATTAGTCGAGTCGACTTTCAAGTAGAAGATATGTCTCATAAAATTATATTTTGAGACGGTGCCACAAGAGTTTTTGTTCCAAAGCGATATCCGAGCTCTCCATTTAATTGGACAAATATTTTTAATTTGAAAGAAACGTGACTCAAAATAAAATTAAAATGATGGACGACAAAAGATTTATAAGATTTTTCTACATTATTTGAAAGTATTATCATTTCATTGTAAAATATAAAACTATAAAATTTATAAAATAATTTTCAATTTTACTATCTTATTTAATTAGAGTAGGTCTCTTGTGACACAGTCTCACGAATCTTTATCTGTGAGACGAATCAATTTTACTGATATTTACAATAAAAAATAATACTCTTAACATAAAAAATAATATTTCTTCATGGATGACCTAAATAAAAGATCTATCTCATAATATATGATCAATAAGATCGTCCCACGTGAATTTTTACAACAATTAAGGCTCTGGAAAGATCAAACCGAAATTTTGTCGTCGGGGATTCTCTCTCTTTCTTGCACAATTTATGGGCTTCATATTTCCCGCACGCTACGCATTTTCTTGATTAAATAATCAAGATTTTTTTTAAATAAAAATTTGCTTCGTTTTCAGCAAAATTAAGCATCCATCGTTCTTGAGCTTCAGACCCCATTTCTTCATATATATGCGCAACACCAAATTTGTGCCCAGAATCTTCTGTAGCTAGTTGGTCATATGTCTGTGGCAGCAGCTTCCGTTTGGAATACGAGCCATGTATCTTGTTCCAAGAAACTCGTCGAATTCAGGCAAATTACTAACAGGTAAGTGCATGTTTCTCTATACAGTATCTTTTTCTGTTTTTTTTTTTTGAATTTTTTCTTGTTCCCGTTGCTTGATTATGGCTGTTTCATTCTGGACATCAAGATTGAAAACATATGCGTGATGATGGAATTTCTTTATTGTAAAGGGTGGTTCTTGTAAAAAGTGAGCTTTCATTTTTTCCTTCAATTTCTTTGAGGCTGTCTTTTACCCACCTGGACTCAGCATTATTGGATAAGGTTATGTTGACACTAAGATGAAGGGTACGATAATGATTAAAGATGTTAGATTTTTATATGGATGTTTGAACTATATGGTTGACCTTTCATACCATCGACGTGGAGTAAAGTTTGAATAGATTATAGATTTTCATTATGTTGGATGTAATTACAATAAATCACAACGGTAATTGAAATAAAATGTTAAATAAAGCTTAATAGAACTCTAAAATCAAGTGGAGGAGTGCGCTTTACGGTACAATCGCCGTATTTTTTGGTTAAACTGCACGAAAGCGAATTTCCGGACCAGTGTAGTAAATTTAATATTTTTGGTTCGAGTTATTCTTGTGGTGTTTAGGGGAAACTTAAGAACAATTATTGAATTGATCCACAGAGTGTGAGACCTTTCAATTTCAGGACTTATCAAGCATCATCATGTCTTCCAAATGCTGCTCAAAGGCTAATATTATGCAGTCAAATGTCTTTCAATAAGGCAGGCATAAGGCAGTTAAAATCTGTTCGATTACGCCATAGGTTTCGATTGAAGTGTGAAGCTTTGTGTGCTGACATTCCTCTTGAAGGAAAGTGCGAAAATATTTCTAAAGCAACTTTGGTATGGAGAGCCATCAAATTGCCAATGTATTCTGTTGCTTTGATCCCTCTCACGGTAAGTATGATATAATGTTTCTATACACACTCTCGCACATGTACATATACGGGTTTTAATCATTACTCGGTGATGTATAAATGTTGATTTCTTCTAAGATTTTAATTAAAAAAAATTAGGTAGGAAGTGCAGCTGCTTATTGGCAGACTGGCCACTGTTGTGCAGAGCGCTATCTGACTCTCCTGGTTTCTTCGGTACTCGTTATAGCCTGGCTCAACTTAAGGTACAAAAAATCTTGGAACTGCTAAAAATCTTGGAACTTCATGTTATAAGTTTTCTATAACTACGAGCTTCACTCCTCCAAATTCAGAACCTCCATTTTGCCTCCTCATCCAACCTTGTCCCTCTCGCCTGAATTCCTTTATCAGCCTCTGATACTTGTGTTATTCATAAAAATGACACATGATTTTGGTGAACTTTTGCGTGTATATCTGATTAGTGTCTTCTTAAATGACTTTTACATATATGATGAAACAGCAACGACGTTCATGATTTTGATAAAGGTGCAGATAGGAACAAGAAAGAGTCGGTGGTTAATTTGGTTGGCAGGTAAGAATGAGTGGAATGATTTTGGTTACATGATCAACCTTGAACAGACTAATTGTCTTGAAATGCTATATTAAATAAAATATACTGATAAAATTAGCTTATGATGTCTTAAATTGCTCTTTGAAGCCGAACAGGAACTCATATTGTTGCTTGTTTGCTACTCGCACTGGGCCTAATTGGCCTAACACGGGTATCAATTGAGGCTGGAAGTCTCCGTTCTGTGTTGCTTTTAGTTTATGCCATATTTTGTGGATACATTTACCAGGTACCAAACGCATGAAATTTTGGTACTATTTTTGAAACCCAATTTTCAAATGAGTGCTAATGAATGTTTTGTTGCAGTGTCCGCCTTTTCGTTTGGGTTATGTAGGGCTGGGGGAACCCTTATGCTTTGCAGCATTTGGTCCATTTGCCACCACTGCTTTTTACTTGCTTCAAAGCGGCACCAGGTTGTTGATTAGATGTATATTTGATGGAATTTGTTGTACAAATTTAAGAATACATTTGACTTATGAAGTTTTTCTAGCTAAAACATTATATAATATGGTTCATCAGAAAGAAAAGTAAAATCGTATTTTAAAACTATCAAACCCAATATTAAGTCGTTTCTTGCCAAATTCATTCTCACCTGGATGCTAGTACCCTCTGGCTTGACGTAGGGAGCTTGCAATATCTGCGACTGCCATTTCTTCATCGTTGCTTGTCGGTTTTACTACGACCTTGATCCTCTTTTGCAGCCATTTTCATCAGGTACGCCCTGTCTCTTTCTCGTAGCTCCTTGTTTCAGATATCTTTATTAACTAAAGATAATTAGAATACAGGTCGAGGATGACAAGGCTGTCGGAAAATACTCCCCATTAGTAAGTTCTTTGAAATGTTTAACCTCCAGAATGAAATGGTTAGCTCAACGAACCTATTAAGACATCATGTTGGATTCAACCTCAGGTAAGGCTTGGAAATGACGTGGGTGCAAAAGTAGTCAAAATGGCCGTGACGTCGCTCTATTCACTTTTACTTGCTCTTGGACTTGGCCAAGCTCTTCCTTTCTCGTGCGTCGTAAGTCATCATCACTTCCGCCAAATCTTCTTTTTCATCTGTTCTGTGAGTCATCTTAAAGACAACATTTTTTCCACATTTTTGTTACCTTTTCAACTTTATCACAGTCGTTCCTTGGTGATAGTCGTTTGCCGTTCCAGGTTCTTGGTGCTTTAACATTACCGATTGGAAAATTAGTATCTTCCTTCGTCGAAAAGAACCACAAGGTGAGAACATTTTTCCTGAAGCATAAGTTCAGATTTATTACATAATTGGAAAAATCAGCAATTTTTCGTGGGTCGAAAAATACATGGTACTATGATTTGATGAAATTTCAATTTAATAGGATAAATCAACGATCTTTCTGGCGAAATACTACTGTGTGAGACTACATACTGCATTTGGACTTGCATTAGCAGCAGGGCTGGTGGCAGCTAGATTATTTGTTAGAAAACAGCTCCCACATGCTATTATAATTTGAAATTTCGCGGCTTTTCGGGGTTCACCTAGTTTAATCGATACACAATCTTTCTAAAAGTTTTCGGAGAAGTTGCAAAACGGATGATCAGAGCTGTCATAGTTTTGAATGAAAAATGTTTAAAATTTTCTAGTTTTCAGAAAACTTAATAGTATCAACCGCCCCTCGGAGTTTTTCGAATATATAATCAGTTGGAAGAGCTGCAAGAGACGAAATTTGACAAAGAAAGAGATATACCAAGGAGACATTCTTTTGTAGATTCTTGATTAGGTCGCGACACAAAAATGTAAAGCAAATAAAAGTAGCAATTCGGATTTGAACGGAAGAAACGCAAAAACTGCAGTGAGACGGTCTCACGAGTCAATTTTGTGAAACTGATATTCTATATGGGTCATCAACAAAAAAATATTACTTTTTATGTCAAATATATTAATTTTTATTGTAAATATAAACATGATTAATATGTCTCACCAATAAAGATCCGTGAGACTGTCTTATGAAAGACCTATTCCGGAAGAAAAGGTTGTTTTAATGATAAATTGGCTGACTAACAAAAATATGATCTTGTTGGCAAATTTCTTTGTTGACGCTTTCGAATTCGTGTTTTTTTCCCTTTTTAACAATTGTGTGCACGCGCGTATGTTTTTTTTTAAAAAAAATTTATAAATGGGCTTAGATCTTATTCCTTATTATCTTTTAATTACGTTGAGTATTACATACTCTCCATTTTCGGATATATTTCTTATTTTTTATTATTACGAGTTTAATCTCTATTCAATAAATCTATTGCAAGTGTTTTCTTATTATTTTCAAGATTTTTCTCTCATTTTGTGTGAATAACATGTTAATCCTTATCACTTGGTTAGTTAAGACAAACAGTCACGCACTCCATATATATATAAAAACATGCCAAAAAAAATAAAAAAAGACATGCAAATGGACAAAAATGGTTAATCGTTAAACAAAGAATGTGTATTGAATGATGTAAGAAGAAAAAATAACGGGAAATTGGCCTTAGTCCCCAGCTGTCGATTTTTTTTGTGTTAAGTCCCTGGGTATTTTTTTAGTACCACATTTCCACATGAAGTACATTTCCACATGAAGTGTACCATATTTTGTATGACATAGTACCACAATTTTGTGGGTAGGGAGTGAACCTAAAAAAATATTTTGATTGGGGATTTTTCACCAACTTCCCTAAAAAATAAATTTGTAGACTTTTTAAACATTTAATTGAGCTGGATTTTATGATTTCAAAAAAGCGAAGTGCTTTTTTGAAAAACTTGGGAAAAAAACCGATATCTTATAGGCACGTTTTCCTTTTCAAAAAAAAAAAAACTAGTATCTCAACTGTGCGATACACGGACTATAATAAGAAAATTTTGTCAAATATAAACACAAATTAATTTGATGGTGACTCATTTATTTAATGTGCGAAAATAATATTATTCTTGGATGTAATTGAAAAATGAGCTCGATGGGTATATCTTTTTTATTGTTGGGTTTATATATATATATATATATATACACTCAAAATAGTAAACCTATTAAAATCAATTAAATTTTACTGAAAGGTTTCTACTTTATCTGAAAATTTAAATTTATAGGTGTCCGACAATTGTTTATAATTAAAATTTAATTACTTTCATTAAAAAAATTTATCACGTTAGCAGAGAAAGGCAGTTGAAAAGTTTCTAACTTAAATTTTTAGATGTCTGACTGTAATTAAAATTTAATCATTGTCATTAAACTTTTTTTTATCTAGTTCGTGCAGTTAAAATTGCATTTTAAAAAAAATTAGTAAACAATATATGCAAAAGGTAAAAAAACACAATAATTTTCTTTTGGACTATGCACCATACGGTTGTCTATCATTGATATCTGCTCTAAATCTCGAGAACAGAAGAAGGGACATGAGTGACGAAAACAGTTCTAACCGATTGTGTGGTAGGTCTAAATCGAGAAATAGAAAAGACAAAAGTAACTTTGAAAAGAATTTGAAGTGTTGGAGCTGTAGTGAAACTTGTCACTTGAAAAGGAACCGCAAATCAACAAAGAATAATGCAAATATTGTTATTGATGAGGTACATGATGCTCTATTACTATTCATGAAAAACCCGATTGATTCTTGTGTTATGGACTCGTGAGCTTCATTTCATATCACCGATAATTGTTATGTATTCGATAATTACATCGCTGACGATGACGAAAAGGTTTTCCTGGATGATGGAAAACTTTTGAAAATAGTTGGTATGGGTGATGTCCTGATGAAGATGTCAAATGGACATGTCTGCAAAATATTAACAAAGTTAAGGCATGTACCGAAATTTACAAGTAATATGATCTCGGTGGGACAACTCGATGACGAATGCCATAATGTGATTTTTGGTGATGGTTCCTGGAAAGTGAACAGATGAACCATGATTCTTGCTAAAGTAAAGAGAACTGAGACATTTTATATGACTTTCAGTTGCAGATATACATTAATAGCCATGGATGCTAGAGTTAATTCAAGTCCATGACATTGTAGGATTGTGCATATGAGTGAAAAGGGAATGAAGATGCTTGTATCAAACAGGAAGCTACCAGAATTAAAGATTGTTGAACACAAGCTATGTGAAAGCTGTATTTTTGGATAACAGGAAAATTTGAGTTTTTCAAAAAAGGGCAGAGAACCGAAAGCAACAAAGTTGGAGCTGATTCATATAGATGTATGGGGATCATCTCTTGTGACATCTCTTGGAGGCTCAAGATACTATGTCACATTTATCGACGATTCGATTCGGAAGTTTGGGTTTATTTTCTGAAAAATAAACCTGATATTTATGAGATCTTTAAAAAAATAGAAAGTCGTGGTTGAGAATGATACCAACTTGAAAGTGAAGTGCTTACGGTCTCATAATGGTGGAGAATATGAAGATGATGAGTTCAAAAAATATTGTGCAAAGAATGGAATGAAAATGGAGAAAACCCTTTTCTTGGTTCACCTTAACAAAATGGTGTAGATGAAATTATGAACATGACTCTGAATGAAAGTGCTATGAGTGTGAGATTACATTCTGGATTACCGAAATCATTCTGGGCTGATGCTGTTAACACTACAACATATTTGATCACCAGAGGACCTTCGGTACCGCTTGACTGCAGAATATTTGAAGAGGTATGGAGGGCAAAGAAATATACCTTCCTTTTTTGAAAGTGTTTGGTTGTCTGTCATATGTTCATATTTATTCAGCAAGTAGAACAAAAATTGTTCCAAAATCAAAGAAATGTTTCTTTATTGGTTATTAAGATAATGAGTTTGGTTATCGTTTCTATGGTGACCAAAACCGGAAAATCATTCGGAGGAGAGATGCAATCTTGAACGAGCAAGTTCTTTATCAGGACAGATCAGACATTGGAGCTGGAGATGAATGTCCTGAAATCAAGAAGACTTATGAAGTGTCATTGACAAATATTCCTGTGAATGAATCAAAAAGCCGTGACCAAGAAGATGAAGAAGAAACTGAACAAGATGATGACCGACGAACTCCGGTGATTGAACTCAGAAGATCTTTGAGAACAATTAAACCACCTCAAAGATATTCTCATGGACTTCACTATATTTTGCTAACAGATAAAAGTGAATCAGATACTTATGAAGAGACAATGAAAAATGATGATTCAAGCAAGTGTGAGTTAGCTATAGAAGATGAGATAGATTCGCTGTAATCCAACCAGACGTGAGAGTTGAAAAAACTTCCGCAAGGCAAAAAAGAATTACATAACAAGTGGATGTACTGGTTAAAAGAAGAACATGACGGTAGCAAGCGGTACAAGGAAAGACTTGTTGTAAAAGAGTTTCAACAAAAGAAAGACATTGATTACACCGAGATTTTCTCTCCAGTGATTAAGTTAACCACTATCAGGATTGTACTTAGATTAGTGGCAAAAGAATATGTACATATGAAGCAGTTAGATGTAATACGACGTTTCCTCATGGTGACCTATATGAAAAAGTTTATATGAAGCAGCCACAAGGCTTTGAAGTACGGAGAAAAGAGAAAATGATGTGCAAATTTCAGAAGAGCTTGTATGGTCTCAAACAAGCTCCAAGACAATGGTACAATAAGTTTGATGTATTCATAATTAATAATAGTTTCCCGAGGTGTCAGGCTGATAATTGTTGTTTTGTGAAGAATTTTGATGGTTCTTATATCATTATATTACTATATATAGATGATATGCTGATAGCATAAGCTTATCTGAAGGAGATTGATAAACTCAAGAAAGAGTTATCAAAAAATTTGCTTTGAAGGATTTGAGTTCTGCAAAGCAAATACCTCGAATGAGGATTTTGAGAGACCAAGTGAATGGAATCTTGAAGTTATGTAAAGAAGAGTACGTGAAAAAGGTGATTAACAAATTTAACATGGATGAAGCTAAACATGCAAGTACTCCTTTGGCTAGTCATTTTAAACTAACTAAAGCACAATCATCATCGACAGAGTAGGAGCAGGCTTATATGAACAAAGTTCCTTATACTTCTATTGTCCGAAGCCTTGTGTATGCAATGATGTGCACTATAACAGACATAGCACATACAGTGGGAGTTGTGAGCAGGTTTATGAGCATTCTAGGAAAACAATACTGGGAAGCATTTAAATGGATTATGAGGTACTTGAAAGGTACTGCTAGTTTACCTTTATGTTTCCAAATGTAAAATTTATGCTTACAAGATTTTGTCGATGTCGACATAGATGGTGACTAGATGGCAGAAAAAATACCATTGGGTATATGTTCAAGGTGGTATGACAATAAGCTGGGTATCTAAGTTGCAAATGATAGTTGCGCTTTCGACTAACAAAGCTGAGTATGTTGCAGATAAGAAGTTAGCAATGAGATGATATGATTGAGAATCTTTCTGGAGGAATTGGGTCAGAAGCTTGAGGGGGCACATCAATTAGGAAAAAATTATGTTTATCATGTTACAACAAATCATATACAGATTCGATATCATTTCATCATATCAAGACTGAAAGATGGAGTCTTGATGTTTGAGAATATTCTTTGAAGTAAGAAACCCGCCGATATGCTCACAAAGGCTGTGACAATTGACAAAATGAAGATGTTCAACTTCAGTTGGACTCTATACTTAAATGAGGAGATATGAGTTGTTTTATTAATGGTGAGAAAACATGATTGCAGTCAAGTCTTTGAGTGAGAGAAATGTTAAGTGAGATGTGCCACTTTATTTAATGGTAAACGATGCATTTTGTTAAACCGTGTCAAATTTGGTTGGGGCTGCAGAGAAGAAAAAATCACTTCCTTTGTTCATATGGGAGGGTTTCACCCATAAATAAATGCATCATCTTCATTATAATATCTTCCCATCAAAAGCCTTTTTATGCATTCTAAAATACAAAGAGCAAAAAAAAAATTTTTTTTGTGTGTTGAAGGGTTCATTTGTGTGATTTAGAGAAATTATTTTATCGGTTATACTCGAGATTGATATCGTGAGACGTTGAGTGTTTTGTTGAATACTTGTAAAATTTCTCACTGTTATAGAGATTTGCAGTAGTCCCATGGACATAACTTATATTGGGTGAATCATTTAAATCTTTGTATTTTTGTTGTTGATTTTATTCTGTAATTTTGGTATTATATTATCATGATTGTAATCGCTTCGACGTAATTACCCAACAGAAACTTATTAGTAATTTTCATACCTCACAGTGTCATTAATTTTCATACCTCTCTCCGTCTTCTTCTTATTTGTTTATTATTAGAAATTTGAATTTGTATTCAGAACTGTAAATGATACTCATTTTTACAAAATAGTGTTCAATTTACGGTTACAAAACCGTATTATATCGACTATTTATAGGAATTAATATTAGTATTTTATTTCATAAAGTAGTGAAAATAACAAACATTATAATATTGAAAGAATAGCGTACGAGTAAAGTCCAACCATATGTTTAATGTTTGATAGTGAAAAGTCTGACGACAATTCAGCACTTTAATCCGTTCCACGTACCATTGCATCATTTTTTTAAAGATTTATTATGGTGGCNCTGTATCACAAAATACGATCCGTGAGACCGTCTCACATAAGTTTTTGTCATATTCAAATAGACAAGATTCGAAGGAGAAAACAACAAATAATGACACCCAAAATATATCTTTACAATATTTAAGCGAGAAATATGCTCAACATGAAAATAAATAATACGATGTCGAAAAATATCAACTCACGTCACTCAAGACCGACTCAGGGGAGGCAACCTAGGTTGCTGCCTATGACGGATGACCTACCCTTGGTTGGGACCTCTAATTTTTCTTAAATTTTTTATTTTAGTTTTTTCATTTAAAATTCTAGTAGACTCTCGATTATTTTGTTAAAAATATAAAAAAATGGTCGACTTTTTGTATTTTTGCTCCTAATTTATTTGCATAAAAAAGCTCACTTTCTTCTTAAAAAATTCTATTTGTTCGTTAAATTGCTTCATTCATGTAAATTAGGTTTCTTATATTGGGTCAGCTACCATGCCATTTTTTTTATTGAATGTGATATTTTTTGTTTTTTTGTGTGTCGTGGTTGATGTTTTTATTTTTAGTTGATTTAGTTTTTGCTCTCCGAGATTTTAAAATTTTAAAATTTGCTTATTCGACTCTTGGACTCATTTTTACTCAATTTGATCATAATTTTTTCTTGCATATGTTAGTATTTAAATTATAATTTGTATTTGTTTTGTATTTAATAAAAAAAAATATAGGATCTTCCCCTAAAAATTAGGCTAGGACAATGGCAGAGCCATGATTAGTAATCTATTCAGTTTAAGATTTTAAACTCTGAAATTTTTTAATGTTTGTTAAAGTTGAAGGCGTGATAGTAACCATCTAGGAAGGACACCAATTTTTTCTTCCAACTTTACCTTTATATGATACTAATATTACACTTTGTTTTTTAATTTCAACACACTTTTTTATTTTTATTTTTATTTTTTTATTTCAAAAATTCAAATATCAATTTAGTCCCTCCATAATTTGTCAAATTTCACTTTAGTCCATCGATAATGATAAAAAAGACCGTACACACACGCATCGCGTGTACAAAATAACTAATATATAATTAAATTTTAGCCCGGGTGACCGTATAAGGCTTCCAATTTTTTGGAGACGACTCTAACAAAAGTTTTATCAATTTGCCTATGCCCCTAGGGATCCATTACATTATTGTTACGTTTCGCATGCGAACATAATATTTGAAAATCACGATAATCTCAAAAAAAAAATAAAAAAAATACACATCAGATAATAGATAATGCACTGCACTAGAAGTTTCGTAGTCAGTTTCAAACTTGATCTGGTCTTAATTAAAAGATTTTACTTACTGAAAATAAATATATTGTGAGAATCTATATCCAAATCTATATCACGTATTATCCCATAAGACCGTCTCATAAAAATTTTTGTGTACTTTCAGCAAGTTATCGAAATCAGTCATAACATTCTGAAAGAAAGGTGTCCTTTATTTTTTTTTTATTAATGAAGTTCACGAGTTATTTATCGTGACGAAAAATCTTAATCAATACAACATGTTCTGTACTTATGCTAATACAATGATTCTTTTGTAAAATTTATGATTACTTTGTCATAGTTTGTAAATGCAACTAAGTTTCAAGTCAATCGGATTAATTTTCCACTAGTTGATTTAATATTTCAGCCCAAATTTGAATTCGTGAACGAAATATATATATAAAAATATATATATATTTATTCAAACATTGCGGATCATTTAAATATAATAACCAAGATTTCAATACGTCGTGTTTGAAAAGTTTTTTTTTAAAATAATAACCACATATGTAATTAAATATGAATTATTTAGAATATAAGGAATATTATAATAAACGAACATAATTTAAAACAGACGAAGATAAATATTTGTTTTCTCAATATAGTCAAAATGCTAGCGTAACTTAATCACGCCAAAGATTCAAAAAAAAAAATTTAAAATCCTTTGTAAGAAGAATAATTCAACAGCTGGCTTTTAAAATATTTCATCGTAATATAATATGAATAATTAAAATAAGATGGACTTCTCGTCGTGTTCTTTTTTAAAAATTTTAGTAAGGCGTCAACCACTAGCAAATGGCTATTTGCCTTGAAATATTCTTTATATGATGATATGATTATTATAAATACATGTTGTAAGAGACATGGTCAATGACGTATTTGAACGCACAACTACTATATTTCGGTATACACTGAGTAAATATATCATCATGTTAACATTAGCATACAAGCACGCTACTCATCAAGCTCTATGAGAAAAATTCGATTGATCAGAAGATGTTGTTAAAGAGAATCGAACTCGTGAATATTAATTAAATTATGTGATAATCGAAGGTGTCATTGGTGCTAATTTCTTAATTTATAAGCTTTTACATAATATAATTCTACTCAAAAATATGTATATATAATACAACAAATTTGACTTCTCTCATGACAACGGTCCTCACCAGGCATTAGGATCTTGTTCAACCTTCTTCATTCACATTAAAACGATTAATTTTCTATGAAAAATAATAAATAAATTAGGTACATACAAAATATCAAAACGGTCAAGATAGTACAAAAATGAGGATAATATTTTCAAAGGGATAATTCGAAACATCGACAGAATTAGAAAATCAAGGCAAATATTTAAAAAAAAAATATAAACACAAGAACTTACATGAAACACTTACAGTAACAAATTCGATAACGTGAAAAAACATATGTGTTTTTTTTACCGTCGTCGGACGAATATCGATAGAGTTGACCCGTCTCACATATAAAGACCTAATCATACTTTAGATAGTATGTTAAAGAGTATGGTCGAATATTAAATCATTTCAACAAGTTACTTTAGCAATTAGTCGGATAATTGGAACAGAAACATTTTGGAAAATAGTCAAGAAAAGGGGGGAAATGAATGATTTACAATTTTATTAAATCACATAAAATGAATAGATTTTTTTTTTTTATAAATGTGATGGGTAACGACTAAATTTAATTATTCAATTCATTATTGAGGCTCAAATTAATTATAAAGGCCCAAACCTGCTATACGTTCCAAAAAATTCTATATATAGGATATGATTCTCATTATTCAGATGAAGATGATTTTATGCTTAAACTTTTTAGCTCTCAATTAACATTTTTAAATTATTTTCTGACTTGAGCGTTGGAGTGCCTACACTGAGAACCCTCCCGGCGCCCACTTAACGAGTGTCCGTGACGCAGGTGACGCCCCGCAAATTAACGGGATCCGTTTACCATCCAGGTGAGCTCATTTACCGGCCAAGTGGATCAGTTTACTAACCGGTCGGATCTCGCGTCCGCAGTATACGCGACTCATTAATTTAAGCAGCATCAAAATTATATTTTGAAAGAAATGGATGGATTACAGTGGTCCACTAACATGTTACAAACCAATGCAACGAAAATTCTACAAACAATGAACGACTTCCAAATTTGATGTTTGATCTTGGACTTCCTAATCTATGCAACGACACTACCGAAAATTCAGCACTTTAATTCCACGTTTTTTATTTTATTTTTGAGAATATTAATTCTAATTAAATAAAAATTTAGGGTTCCAAAAATGTATCTATAAAAATAAAAATTACACGGGTTAAAAAAAAAAAAAAAGGGAGCAAAACAAGATATCAACGTGATATACGCAGGATATGGGATTATTTTGTTTAATGTTTACGCTCGATATTCTGTTAAATATACTCCGATCGACTCTTCAACACTTAATTTCATAAATTTTTTTTGAATTGAAAACATTATTTTGAACTTTATTGTTTTTTTTAATATATTTTTCTATAAGTTTTTTTATTTACAGATATTGAC
>NC_133314.1:1132947-1135705 GCF_012295235.1 Primulina huaijiensis
ATAATATACATTCAATGGTCACCCCTAGTTAAATGGCTAGACTTAAGGGTATTGACTAAAGTACGTATATATCATATGGGTTTGAGTACATGGAAAAAGACTCAGACTCTTCTAATGTTATAATACGATATGTCTAGTTGATCATACGATGGATTCCACGTATTTTTATTTTATAAATTCAAAAAATCAACTGAATATTATATATTAAAACATAAAGAAAATGTGTTACTCTATATGTAACGTAGATCGACCCGATTACGTGTATGTATTATCAATGTATATATTATTCACATCCATTTTTATCAAGGATGGACTTTAATTCTATGTTTTTTTTTTTATAGAAAGTTGGACTTTTGGTTTGCACATTATGAATTGGTCCAAACAAGTCTTTACATGTATATATAGGTATCACACTACATTCAGGTGATGTTCAAATATACTTCACTTCAGTCTCGAAATTTTGCCACCTTCTTCTTTTCAGCAATGGCAGCAACAGCTGTTTTCAAAGCTAATAATGGGTTTGGTGTCACCATGATCAATGAAGGGTGCCATCCGATGAAACACAGAATAGCAAGGCAAGTCCAGTTTACTATTACCACTTAATCTTCTCCATCATCTTCCAAACAAATTGGATTAAAAAGTTTGGATCATTTGCATTGTTCTTTATAAACTTTGTAATATCTACACAAGTTTTCACTTTCAAGTAAAATGGGTGGTGCCTTGTCTTGTCTGTATTTTCAGGTACTATTCGAACTTGTCGACGCAACATTCGATGCAGAGGTCATTTCGCAGCTGCAACAAGGCATACACGGGTTTGTTGGCCTCAAAAAGACAAGTTACACATCCTCGTTTTATCCTAAAATGCAGAGCCGAGGTTGCAGATTTGAAACTACTGAATAACGCTCCAGTTGAAGAAGAAGAAAGGGTGGCCGGAGAAGAATTGTCGAGATCGACTTTGATATGGAGAGCCGCCAAACTACCTATGTACACTGTTGCTCTTATTCCAGTACTTGTAAGCTTCCGCCAACATTGTTCTTAATTAATTCTATGTTGCCGGCTGAGTATATATAGTGTTCTGCTGGTTTACAGCAATCCTATCATTATAATGTATGATTATTGTACCATGAATTCAATATTATTGTTTTATATCTTACAATTATGTGATATTCGAACAGGTGGGATGCGCAGCTGCATATCAGCAATCGGGCCAGTTTTCGTTCTGGCGCTTCTTGGTGTCGTTGGCGTCTTTTGTAATCATTAATGTTTGGGTCAATTTAAGGTTAGATTCATCGAGCTTATGATTCTGCTGTGTTCTTGATGACCACTTTCGAATTATATGGCTTGATCAGTCTGCTAACTATTTTTCTGCAGCAACGATGTTTATGATTTCGATACGGGAGCAGATAAGGATAAGAAAGAATCCGTTGTCAATCTCTTTGGCAGGTTAGAATCACCCAGTTTCATTTTCTTGATTTGCAAATTTTATTTCTGTGACGATTTAACTGATGTGTGTCTTATATTACTATCCATCTAGTCGCGAACTCATCAACACGATAGCTTGGTCGTTGCTTGTTATCGGTTTCTCCGGCATTTCGTGCGTGGCTGCAGCCGCTGGGAGCGGGCGTTCGATTATACTAGCAGCCTTCGCTGCGTTTTGCTTCTTCCTTTACCAGGTAAAAGTATTAATTAAGCGTTGTATCTTTTACCAATAGAATTTTCTACATTAAGATTTCCTCTAAACCGTTTCATATGAGTTTTTTTTTAAAGTGGAAATAATAAAATTAAGATGTGATGCGCAGTGTCCACCGTTTCGTTTGAGTTATTTTGGCGTGGGAGAGCCCTTACTCATGCTGGCATACGGCCCACTCTCGACCATCGCCTTCTACTTGCTCCAAAGCCGAACAAGGTACTCTACTTTCGTTTTTCGGGTTCGTCCCCTTAGTTTTACTACTCGAGGACCCGTACCTAATGTAGACTAATCAATCCCACGATGTTAGCGAGCTGCCGATATCGGGGACGGTTGTTTGGCCATCACTTCTGATAGGTTTTACCACAGCCCTGATCCTTTTCTGCAGTCATTTCCATCAGGTTCGACTCCGACTCGGTTTCTCTTTCTTTAGCACGATGTATTTTTTGCGTGACTTGCGGTGTGCCTGAATATCCCAGATCAGCGGCGACAGGGCTGTCGGGAAAATGTCCCCTTTAGTCAGGCTTGGGACTGATAAAGGTTCCAAAGTTGTGAAATTTGGCGTTGTTGGGCTCTACTCGCTTGTACTGGCTCTTGGATTCTTCCAAGCTCTTCCTTTTCCTAGCGTTGTATGTGACCACGACTCTTTCAACTACATCTTTCACTTATTTCGTCTGTGGGCAGATAAAAAAAAATCGACCTAAAAATACGAGTTAAAAACGATTTATTTTGTTCGATAGTTTGTGAAAATTTGTATGAGATTCAAAATAAAATCGACCTAAAAATGACTAATTATGTTCCAATCCATGTTTTCCATTATTTTTTTAAATAAAATGTATCCTTTTTTTTTATTCCCAGATTCTTGGTTTTATGACCCTACCGGTGGCCAACTTAGTGGTTGGTTTTGTTGAGAAGAATCACAAGGCGAGTATATTCATGCTTTAACTATTACATATTAGTGTATATGTGCACGCGGTATATTAATACATATTAAATTATTTGTTTTAAAATCATTTTTGTCTAAAAAATTTATAGATATATAAATGTTTATCTATATATATATATATCTAT
>NC_133314.1:1135851-1161813 GCF_012295235.1 Primulina huaijiensis
ATTGAAAATTGTATTTTTTGGTCTTGTGTGTTTGACTATTTGCAATTTTGATAATTTGTATTGTCAAATTTGATTTTTTTTTTTATAATTTTACTCCGTTTTTACGACATGATGCTGATATGACACTAATCCGACACTGATGTGATGATGACGTGCCTAATGTCAAATCAGCATTCCCGATGAAAAATGAATAAAATCATCAAAAATCAGAAAATACATAATTAACACAGAAATTTGATAGCGTAGATAACCATATTCGCAAATAAGCCATCAAGACCAAAATTGCAATTTTCATTTATATATAATATCTATACTAATTTATTTACTATGATATTTCTATGATAATTTCTTTATAATATAAAATTTTATTATACATAAATTTATATTTATTTTGAAATGTAATATTACAAAATTTTGATTCTACTTAATAAGGTTTATATGTGAAATGAACAGGATAAATCGAAGATTTTCAAGTCAAAATATCTGTGTGTGAGATTGCACACTGTATTCGGTGCAGCATTAGCCGCTGGATTGGTGATTAGTAGAATGCTTGCACCTGCTGCTGCTGCTAAGCTTGTCCTCTAACTTTTTTACTCCTCAAATTATAAATTAAATTCGAGCGTATTATATTAATTAATATATTAATTTTGATATTCCAACGTCTGTGTTGGAGACCTCACGAGCACCTAAAGATGTATATGTGAATATTGTGAAAATATTTAATATATTTCACAAAATGTCGATGTGATTGGTGTCGTTACACAGATGAAAGATACAGAGAATTTTTAACATCTTAAGTTAGTCGATGACTTATAGTTTATTTGATATAAACGTCTAAGTTTGGTACGAGTTTATGGACTCGAGACTTGCTCATAACAAAAGATTTTCATGCTAAAAAAAATAAGTCACATGCATTTAGATATCTAACTTTAATTTTATTAATCATGACTCGATCCATTATCAATATAATAAGTTAAGTAATTAATTTTGATTTCATCGTGGTTAATTAATTATTAAAGTGAAAATACTAGTTTTAGATTTTCAAATAAAAAAGGGAATTTTCGGGCTGAAAAAAATTATATACATGAGATTTGGATTTTTATGATAAATAACTTTATCGAAATAAATATGTCGAAAAATTGTAAAATGAAATTTTTATTCTTTTTTTCCTTTAGGGAAATTATTATTTTTGTGTTATATATTTGATTTTTTTGTAATTTTGGTCATTTATGTTATAAATTTCAGTTTTAATCTATTATCTTTTTTGTTATTTATAATTTTAGTTATTTTTCGATTTGACGTTGACATGAAACTATTGTAATGTCGATATGATATTGATATGTATAGTGTCATATCAGCGTTTTCAATAAATAAAAAAAAACTAAAATTATAATATTAAAATTGAAATTTTGATGAGACTGATCACTAAAATAACAAACCAACAAAATTGTAGGACTAAAATGAAGTTTTCCCAATTATTATTAATATTATGTGAAAATTACAACTTCCAGTCTAACGTAAAAAGCGTAGGAAACTTCGAATCCAAGAATTTCCCATCTCCTCCATCTGCAATCTTAGTTATCCCAAAGCATTGATGGGCAAGAAAACAGAGGAGATTTGAAATCAAGAAACTGAGAATGTGGGTTTTTTTTTAATTTGATATCGATATCATTAACAACGGGGATGGTGGGGGGTAATACTAAGGTACTTTGCCGGCCCAGACGTGGCTAGCTACGACCGCTTCACCGTCGGATATACTGGTTTTGCACCCTTTCAATCATCATTCTCGTGCCGGCTGAAATCTGGGCTGTACGTTTCTTTTCATCTAATGGTGTTGAGCCTGACTTTTCCATGTCTTCTTTTGTTTCCTGCCTCGGTTAGCTAGGCCCACTAAAGCTAATTGTAAGAGAATGAGAAAGAAGGCTTGTAGCTTCGCTAGGGACTAAGTCTAAGCTAGTTTCAGGACGTCAAAATTTTAAAATAAGATGGACTGGACATTGAAAACGTAAATATTATTTAATGTATTTTTTTAATTTTTTATTTATATTTTATATAATATGAACTAGATAAATTTTAAAAATCATCTTAATAATTTAATATATCAAAATATATGATAAATACCATTTATAATAATGAACTTTAAAAAATTGAATTTACATATGACATTATTCATTCAAATAATTTAGTTATACAATTTTGTACTCTAATAATTATCACTTAATTTTATTATTATTTAGTATTTATATATTTTTAGTTTATTCAATATATTTATGTAAATACATATTTATAATCAGAACAACACAAATATATATATAAAGTATAGAATTAGAATGAGTAAATATATGAATTAAGATAACCACATAGATGCAGAATAATCTCAAATGCTAGATTATTTAAAATTCATAGAAATCCATGTATAAACATTTTGCTCAATGACTAAAATTCCTAAAATACATAACTATATATACACATTAGTCTCGAAACTAGGCTGGGCTAAAGCTCATCCTAGCCCCTAGTGAAGCTACGCCCCTGTCTGTATATATAATTATGTATTTTAGAAATTTTAGTCATTGAGCAAAATTTTTATACATGGATTTTTATGAGTTTTAAATAATCTNATGATTTTTAAAATTTATCTAGTTAATATTTTACAAAATATAACAAAAAAAATTAAAAATACATTAAATAATGTTGGATAATTTTGATGCTTAATGAAAGAAAATTAAGCAAATTAATCAATATGTTTGATTGGAAAAATTCGAAACGAAGAACGAAGCTTAATGAACTAATATTAAGTTCGGTGTTTCTGAATTATACTCGAAACAAGTTCATCGAATGTTGAAAGAACTTTAAACGAGTAGTCAGAACATGTAAGGGATGGAAACGGAAAAAAAAAAATTCAGTCGTGAACAGTAGCAGGTGCGCGTCTGCTATTGGCTGCACGTGGATCTGCGCAGGTCTACGCGCAGGCGCGTGCGCCTGCCGAGAGCGCTCGGCATGCACGCGCGGGGGCGCGTCGTGGTTTTTCGTGTCCCTTCGGATTTTTCTGGTATTTTTTCATTTCCTTGGCATTGTTTGATGATTATGGTCAGTTACAATGGCCAAAGGACACCAATATGAATGAAAAATCATGTCTTTTCACATGATCAAAAACATTAATTATTGATTTATTGAAAATCAAAAACATAAAACACATAGCATACTCATTTGCATATTGCTCTTCTTCCTTCTTTAACAAGAGAGAGTTCATTCATTTCCTTGTGATAGAACTTGAATATTTGAGTGCTCATTATTCAAGAGTTGTAGTTGTATCTTGGGAGAAGATTGCCACAAACCTCTAGCACATTGTGAGGGACAAATTCTTCTTAAGGAGAAAGTGTTCAACACTTGCCTCTACAAAACTATTTTCTTTGTTTTCTTCTTGTTTTTCCTATCACATTTGAATCCATAAACAACAATCTTAAGAAGAATTTGGATTTTTAATCATTTGCAAGAAGAATCTCAATGACATCATCATCTACAATACCACATGCAACCGTGAGAGAAACCGGAAAAGTTTTCCGGTGCGAATTTCAAAAGAATCATAAAGGGACACAATATGCATGCGATCACGATGCTAGAGACATGTGACTTTTAATAATATATTCAGAATTGCCAAATGTTTTGTGTCTATTTTTCATATATTATAGGGGGTCAAATGCTTTTTATCCATATTGATCCTCTGCTCTATGTATCTGAATTGGATCTTTTCTACCTGAGGGTTCACACCAAACACAGATGTCGCCACTAACAACAGATAATGGTCATCAATCTCGCTCAGAATCTTTAAAGCCCGTGTTCCAAAATGAGGCCAAGGAAAATGGCATAAAACAAGAGTATGCAGGCATTAGATCGATCACACCCCATTGAACAAGAACCGAACTTGAACCCGTTAACTTCAGAAGATACTGAAAACTCTGATCTGCCACTGCCAGCAAAACCATCTGCTGGAACAGCCTCGACTTGGGAATCAGTGAAGACGGGTTTTCGTAGCCTAAAGTCCAATATTGAGGGAAAAGATTCATTCCTATTATCCTAGCTAGCTATATGACTAAGCACAAGACTCCCACGACTCCCATGTTTCACCATCTGAATGTATCTCTTGATGAAATATTTGAGAGACTGAAATTTCCTACTGCAGAACACACTAATTATGGCAGTGACGATTATACAATAGGTGTGAAGAGGACTGAACGAAGGAGATGAAGTGATACTATCTTCACAAAAAATGATCAAGGTTCATCAGGTTTACAAATAGATAGAGAGTTTTGTCTGAGTTTCTTGTTTATTTTTTAAAAATATATATAAATAAAGATATAGTTGAAATACATATAAGAAAAAACTATTTTAGTAAAATAAAAGAAAGTTTTAACAATAAAGTTATGTTATAACAATATAATTATTAATTTTAAATAAAGTTTCGTCAAATCAAATAAAAGTTAGTTAATATGAAAAATTTAATGAATGTTAAATCAAAGAAATTTTAATATCTAACATACATATAAATATACCACTTCAATTGTGAATTTCCTTATATGTCTTTGTACATTTAAGTTGGCCAATTAAATTATTAAGTTATCTTAAGGGTTTTTTTTGTAATTCATTGTCCACCTTAAATGAATTTGGACATTAATACACATTCCTCTTTATTTCTTAAATTTTATGCCAAAAAAGTAATTTTTTTATATTTCCTTGTTCATTTAAGTTAGCAAAATAAATTAATATGTCTTTTTAAGGGTTTTTTTTGTAATTCATTGTCCATCTTAGATAGATTTGGACATTAACTCACATTCTTCTTTATTTTCAAAATTTTATGTAAAAAAATTATTTATTTACATTCTTAATTAGTAAATTTTTGTGATTCATTGTCCATCTTAGATATATTTGAACATTAATACACATTCTTCTTTTTTTTCTAAATTTTAAACTAAATTTATGATATAATCTTTAAAAAAAATTTAATCAATATAATCCTTATAATAAATATGAATTATATTGATAGTTTATTATCATTTGTTATATATTACAATTTTAAATATAAAATTTTTTAACTGAGTATTACATATTATTTTATTTATATATGTTTTTTTATTATATATATTTATTTGAGTGGTATTATGTTAAAATTTTATTTCTCTTAAATTATTAATCATCAATATTAATTTATAAATGATTGATTTTGATATAAAATTAATTATCTATAATATGTATTCTAAAAAAAACATAGAAATTAAATAAAATCCGCAATGTGTTAAAAGTTAGCAAAAGCAAAAGTGATATTGACCTTAATAACAAGTTTAATGATTTTATTTTAACATTATTATGATAATTTAGTAAATTAAGAGAATTTTATTTGACGTTTTTCTATGTGTACTCTATTTAAGTAAATTTTAGTTTTGATTTTGATAAATTTCACTATTCTGTTTATTTTATTTTTATTGTTTTTTTCATTTTGAATGATATTTGAATGAAAAATATTTTTACTGATTATCATTTAAGAGAGTTGTATTATGTCGCGGATTTAAAAATGTCATATAAATAAGTGAATATATATGATTTATTGTCATGATGTATTTTTATGTATTGTGTTTTGATATATTTAGATTGATAAATACTTATAAACATGATGATATTCAAACGACTTTAAACATTATATAATTCTCGTGATTATATTTTTCATTATTAGTCACCTACGTGCATCGCACATGTACATTCCTAGTTTAATAAAATGACGGACTATAACACTAAAAGATCCCAAGTTTAATAATGTTAAGATTATGATAACTCCTAGAAACTCTATTCAACTGATGTGAGACAAGTAATACAGTCTCTCACGTCCAGAAATGAACATGGTATCAGATCAAAGTTCCGTTGTTATGTGTTTGACTGTCCATATTTGAACCACCTGTTAATGTCTCCACAATCCAGTTGTTCATTCCTGGACGTGAGATGTGTGTTAGTTGTCTCACATCGGCTGGATAAAAATGTCCATAGTTGGACCACTCATCAATATTTTTCTTCATTCTTGGGTTGAGAGGTGTGTGTTAATTGTCTCAAATCGGCCAAATAAAGTCTTTGAGAGTTCTATATATAGATTTGAGCAATCATCTCTCCTTGAACTATCTTTTGGGGTTAAGTTAGATCTAAATCCATAAAATTATCAAATATATAGTATAAATTATGTAAATCTTTGCCTAAACTTTAATTAATAACATAGATATTATGAATTTGCAGTTAATTTGGTTTTTCTAATTAAATTATAAAAATAATAATAAATTTGCAATAAAGCCCAGGCCCTTTTTAAAAAATATGAGGCCGGGATCTCAAAACCCCTGCTCCTCTATTTTTTTTTTTAAAATTCTAAATTATGTTTATTATTTGTTAATTATTAATGAAATATATGGAATTTTATTTTTTTTAATTTTCAATTACATATGATTATTAATAAGAAATAAACTAAGAATAACTTAATTGATCACATAAGTTAATAATAATTTATTTAATAATATAGCGATTTAACAAAATCAATAATAAAAATTATAAATAATATTAGGGAAATTAGGTTGAGTACAGTTTTTATTTAAATTGAAATAATAGATCGAATTGATTTCATTAGAAAATGTAGTGATTTTAATTTTTTTAAAACTTTGTTCGTTTATTTAATTTGGTTTCGGTTATGTTTTTTAAAAAATCAGTCAAACAAAATAATTGATTTTTCAATTCAATGTAAATTTTTTTTATTTAGTTTTATATTAGATTTTTTAAAAATAAAACTTCTGATTTTTAATTTTTTTATTTCAGAAAATTAAATACATAGTTTGGATACTAACTGAAATAATTGATTTGAATCCGGTTCAGTTGATTTGGTTTATCATCAATTTTAGAATCAAATATTTATTATTAGACCAAAAGTTAGTTAGCCAATACGTAATTTTATTTCTTTATATTTGTGGCATGCATAGTGTACTTAATTTGATGTTAATGGATCGAGCTATTAAGCTTATGACTTTGGGGATGTGCATGTCTATCTGCTGGTGTTGTGTTGTCTTATATCTTTTAGAGATCAATCTTATAATTTCTTTACCATCGGTCATGTCTCCAATAGAGACTATATTACTCGTTAAGATCTGATGTGACTCTATTACGGCTCATCTAGTCAACCAGATCAAGGAGCGCAATGTCAACAGTTTAACGCACAAGAACTTTTCAAGAGGTCACTTATCTCAGTACTACTCTCACACATGCACGCTTAACCCAACATCCCCCAAGAAGTATAGAAATATGCTTCTTGAGCTGTTAGCCAATGTGCAACTTTATTTTCTTATATTTGTAGCGGCGTAGAATGCATTTACTTGGGTGCTAATAGTCTGGCGAGTAGGCTCATGAGTCCATGGAGTTGTATGTCTATATGTTGGTGCTGTCTCATATCCATTAGAAAAACAATCTTATCTTTTCTCTACCGCCAATTATGTCCCCAGCAGAGATCATATTACCTGTTATGATCTGAGATCAATCTTTTACTGTCCGTCTAGCCAACCAGATCAAACGATGCAAACATCATCAGCTAGATGTACAAGAACTTCTCAGGAGGTCACTCACCTCAGTACTACTCTCACTCATACACATTTAACTCAACCATCGATATTAACTATCTCAATTCATCTTTTATTAATAATCATAGTTATTTGTGTAAAGTAATTTGTTTTTTTTAAAAAAAATTTGATAAATTTTATTGATAATTATTTATTTTATTTTCAAGTCGAACTGTGAACACCCTGTTATTTTTTTAAAAAAAAATTATATTTTTGATCTTATAATTTTGTATTTTATGATTTTATCTATATTATCAAATTTCCATTTTAATCTTTTAATTTTTTATTTTCTTAATTTTAGTTATTTTCATTGTGATGATTGATATCACACTGTACACATTCTACTACATCAACACTGTATTGTCGTTCACGTCAATATTAAATCGAAAAAATGACTTAATTGAAAAAATAAAAATAACATATATCAAAATCTTAAAAATTGTAACGTTTATGAAAAATAAAACAAATTTCCCTTTTTCCTGTTAATGTTAAAAAAAACTGGTTAAGTTTACTACCTCTTAAGATTTTTTTGCATCTTCTCTCCTATTTCTGTCTGCGATAACGATTGATATGGTGGAACTGGAGGTAAGTGTATCCGATCTCAAGATTCAAGGGATTGTGATATGATGATAATATGCAGATCTGTTTGGTTTGGGCGACCACCCATTTTATTGATTTTTTGATTGAGGATATGGAATGCTTGAATGGTTGAATCCGAGCCTGTTGAGCTTCGTGTACGGTCTAACTTGACGTCTGATAGTATCCAGACCCACTCCCCGTGTTGCTCTAGCTCTCTGTTCAGAATGATTGAATTCGAGTCTCTTGTTTTTGAATGGTGTTACGCCTTCTGAATTGTGATGGATATGCCTGTGTTCTCTATTAAATTTGTGGATCTTATGTAATTGTTGGGATCTAATGTACACGTGAAGGGCTTGTAATTATAGGATCGGCGCCCCAGTGGTTTTAATAAGTGGGAATGATTGGAAATCTATCCAATCTCAAATCTATCCAATCAAGAGAGAGTAATGCTTTTTATTTTTTGGGAGATGATTTTTCGGTTTTTTTTAAGCGACACTAGCATTTTCTGGGCGTATTTCATTGAAAGATTAAATCTTTTTGCCTCTCCTGTGTGTGAGCCTGCCCTTCACTGCAGAGTGGGTCCAAGTCCGGGGGCTTAAACATGAAATATAAATTTCAATCTTTCATATGAACACATTCTTGTGTTATTTGTCTGAATTGTAGATGCAATCGTGAATGTCTTAGTTATTTCTGGAGAGTGACTATAATGAATGTTTGATTTAGTAGTTGTTGGTTCCAGCTCATGAACAAGCATACATTCAAAACCGTGGTGAAAGTTTTCAGTGATATGAATTAAAGAGTACTAGCTTCTGGTTCCGATAAGTGGTGTAAGCCTTTGTGTGAATTCCAACTAGAGTCAATGGATACAATGTTGGCAGCATTTGAAAGTATGGCGAAGTCATTTTCAGATTGGGTGACACTGGTTCTTGATGCACCTTCTACTCGAGCTGTTATTTTTGGAGTTCCAATTGGAGGTTCGCTATCTTTTTTGAAAGTGTGTTGTGTTTTGTTTCTATATTATGTGAATTTTGTCATGTGTTTATATTTCTGTAGGCCATCTGTTTGTGGAGGGTCTTCTCTTGGTTGTAATTCTTTTTCTTGTATCCCAAAAAAGTTATAAGCCACCTAAAAGACCATTGACGAAGAAGGTTTGTGTTTCATATTCTGAATTATTATCTTCTTTACTTTTCCTTTATTCAAACTGATGCAGTGATGCTCTTCCAATGTAAGGTTTTGCCAGGACATGAAATGAGCTTCTTTTCAATTAATTCCTTTCTTTTGTTTGTTTGATTCATTTTCTCATTCACGCATTCTTTTGCTGCAAATGAATGATATGGAATAGAAAAAACGTGGTACATAAATATTTTGCTGATGGGACAGTATTAAGCATTCATAATATATATTTAACAAACTGCTTGAAGAATATCACACCATTGATGCGAAAAAATGTGCTGACAGGCTAGTATGTGTCCTCGGTCCTTGCTCTATTATTTGCTGTTTATGCAAATGCCTTGATAAGCCAATTTTGAAGAAGGATTTTATAGCTTTCACGTCTAGGAAAGCCATGCTGATTAAGCAAACTTCTTCTTTCTTGCTTGCTTCTAAAATTGCGGCCAGCATGAGACTTGTCTTTTTACTTGTATTTTCCTAGATTCTCCATTTTATCATCTTGTTTTTTGTCATCTAAGTTGACACTGTGATATACATGGTTGGGCAATGATTTTAGGAAATAGATGAGTTATGTGATGAATGGGTCCCGGAATCCCTCATTCCTTCTATTACTAAAGAGATGAAGTATGAACCCCCGGTATTGGAAAGGTGAGATTTTCATCTTGTATTGTTTCTCAAGTTCATTTTCTGGAAGAGGCAATTTTCTGATATTGGTACTATAAAGAAAGGATGAGAGTTGATTAGAATAGATGTATGCTTTCTTTATAGGACATGAATTTTCACTGCATTTACTATATTATCTGACATAAAATTATTAAATAATAGAAGTGATGATGTGTATCTTGATTGTTGGCTTGAATTTCTGTTAGTCTTGCTTCATCAGATGAAGAATTATATTTTGAAGTCCTTATACTCTTTGAGATTTCATATTATCTCATTATTTTAATTATCCAGTGCTGCTGGAACACATACTGTAATCAATGGTAAAGAAGTTGTGAATTTCACATCAGCGAATTACCTTGGCTTTTTAGGGCACGAAAAGCTACAAGTAAGAAATAGTTTCCTCTAGTCACGAAATAGTAAATATTCTTTTCTGTTTTTCTTTTACTTTGTTGCTTTACATGGTTTTCAATAATAGTGTTGTTTCGAAGCAGGAGTCATGTACCAAAGCGCTGGAAAAATACGGTGTTGGTTCTTGTGGTCCACGTGGATTTTATGGGACAATTGGTAGGATCTGATATGTTGTCATATACTGAAGCTCTTGCACCATTACTTCATTATGTGCCTCTCCTTAATTTTGCTCACCATAACACCATGCAGTCGATATTTTTAATTGATGCAGATGTTCACCTTGATTGTGAGGCCAGAATAGCAAAGTTTCTTGGAACCACTGACTCTATACTCTATTCCTATGGGCTTTCCACAATGTTTAGTACGATTCCAGCATTTTGTAAGAAGGGTGATATTGTCGTCGTGTGAGTTTTTCCGAAATACTTGTGGTTCATTTTATTGTATTGTGCCACATAACATCTTTCTGGAAATTCCTGAAAATTTTAGTTGGGTTCAAGTTATGGTTTATTTAAATGTAGAAAATTTGAAAGTAATATGATATCATTTAGCACCAGTGGGAGAGTGCTAAGCTGAACATGGCCAAACTCTGATCTAGTTTTCGTTTTGTTTTTGTTTTTTTTGCTTTTATTATCGGATATCAATGGTGGGGACCTAACTCATTGACACAAGCATGAATCCTTCTTCATTTTTGGCAGTACTTACTCCACCTTTTTTAAAATTGTACTCCTGGCATTCTGTTCTTAGTTTGCATTCCTCTTTCTAACGAACAATGTAAGCATGTTAATTTCCATGTTGATTTTATTCATGCTTCAAAATGTCTGCAACTATCTGTCAGTGTACAATGATTTTTTTCATTATTATGAATTTTTTTAATCTTGTCATCAAAATGCGTGTCATCACCTTCATCATTCTATCAAATGTACTATGTATTCATCTCTCTTGTGTGACTGACATATTATATCTTTATTTTACTGCTTTGACGTATGAACATATGAGCTGATTATATTGGAGATCTAATTTCTATATAAATATTATGTGTTGGGTTTCTATAGTGATTCTTGTTAATCATAACATATTGTTCTTTTCTATGCTTTCTTTTTTTGTTGGGTGTGGTGGGTATATCTTGCAGTGATGAGGGAGTCCACTGGGGGATACAAAATGGCCTTCACCTCTCTAGAAGTACAATAATTTTTTTCAAACACAATGATACGAAGTCCTTACAGAGTATTTTGGAGAAAGTTACCCATGAAAACAAACGAGCGGAGAAGCTTAGGCGCTATATCGTTGTAGAAGCAATATATCAGGTATCTTCTCTAACAGAAATAGCATTTTGTTATTTCATTTACTATGATTTCTATTTTTATTCTTTTTTCTCAGATGTGGTGAGCACATGTACTCCAAGTTGTCTCTTCTGATAACCAAGTCCTTGATCTACACTTTGAACACTAGCTTCTTTTTATGCTTATTGGAGATCATCCTTTGAAACTTAATGGTTGAGAGCAAAAACCTTTGCATTTTTATTTAATATATGGTATATGATATGATGGAAGTTCAAACATAGCCAGTGTCAATTTTTCTGAGCACAGTTCATATGATCAATGACTTGCGAAAATGTGAGAATGGAGGATTTCCTTGTGCCAAAGCACCCAAAGCTATATGAACAATCCAGAGGCCGTAATCTTACTAATAACTGCATTGAATGCATCCGATTTTATTTGAGGATCTACCGGTGGCCTGTACACTAGCTATCATGCCTTAGATTCTCACTTCCTACTTGAAAAATTGGGAACTGTTTCATTTAATTTCTATGTTAGTTTTCCACACGGAGTCTTGTACTTATTCTATATTTGAAATGAAGTTGAATTTTGTGAAAGGTTTATTCCTGACCAATCACGTGCCACTTCCAGAATTCTGGTCAAATCTCTCCATTGGATGAAATCATCAAACTGAAGGAGAAATATAGATTCCGTGTAATCCTAGATGAAAGCAATTCTATCGGTGTTCTTGGAAGTTCTGGTAGAGGCCTAACCGAACATTGCAGAGTTCCGGTAAGTATCCTTGGCCATTCATCTACAAGTTATAAATATATCCATTTAGTTTTATCTTGATTTCTTTTTTTTTTTGGATAGGTTGAGAAGGTAGATATTGTTACTGCTGTAATGGGGCATGCATTGGCCAGTGAAGGAGGATTTTGTACCGGGAGTGCCCGAGTTATCGATCATCAGGTGGGTTTTTTTTGAGTCATTGTGTGGGATACAAACATGGTTGCTACTAAATTTCATCCCTTATTCTTTAGATAAATGGTATAACTCTCTTGAATAGTCTGTAGTTGCTGTGTCAAACTAGTATATTGCTGTGTTTTAGAGTATCATTTGTTTTTTTAGAGGATTGAGTGATCAACAATGCTTGCTGACACAAATTGATATGAGTTGGGGCAATATGATCATAACTTCCACTGGTTCCCAGACACTGCTCAGGATTGAGAAACAAAAACTGTTGGTACCCATTTCATTGGAATCTACTATTAGAACCACTTTTCTCACTAGCTCAAGCTCATTGGAAGTGGCTCCACAATTTTTTTGTACTTTGATAAACTCTCATGTATATGCCGGAGATCTGATATTATGTGCCGGGGTTAATATCAAGATGTGTTGTGTATGTCGATCAGACATTAGCAAAGGTCTGATAATAAACAAACAAGACCAACTTAATGACCATGATTCTAATGCTAAGTTTGAAACCGCTTTTTTCAGAAATTCTGTTTCATGAGTGAACTAGCAATAGTGTTGTACTTTAACATTTGCAGTCAACAATATTTTGCTGCATTTTGTGCCGCTTATCTTCTCTAATGTCACTGCTATACTCCTTTTGCAGCGTCTCAGTAGTTCTGGTTATGTATTTTCGGCCTCCTTGCCTCCTTATCTGGCAAGTGCTGCAATTACTGCCATCGATATCTTGGAAGAAAGTCCAAATCTTCTCACGAAATTGAAGGAAAATGTAGCTATTTTACATAAAGGTTTTTACTTTTTTCTGTGGATCATTTGGCTATTCTCCATTATTTTATCAACTAGGTTGCATCTGACTGATATTGAACTCGATGTAAACGCATTGCCACTTTCCCTTTATAGCAACGTTATGTAATATTCCAGGTGTGTCAGAGATACAAGGACTTGAAATAACAAGTGATCCACGATCACCCATAGTTTTTCTTAGGCTCAAAAAGTCGGCAGGATCCTTGAAGGCAGATCTACAAGTGCTTCAAGATATTTGCGATCATGTAAGTGGTGTCAACTTCTCACTTGGACGAATAACATAGTCCCAAAAACATGATTGGTTATTTAACGTGCTTACAGTTATTGAAGGACTACTCCATTTTTGTGGCAACTTCAAAGCGATCCACAGTTGACAAATGTAAATTACCTGCTGGAATTAGGCTGTATGTGTCTGCTGCTCATACGGAATCCGATCTAAGAAATGCATGCGAATCATTGAAGAAAGTTGCTGATTTTGTATTGGCAGAAGAATGATTTCATCCTCCGGATTATGTTCCATTACTAAGGGCCTCTTTTTTCCCCCTTGATTAATTTTTAGTGCAAAAAACAATAGACCAAATTGTAGCTCGGCTAGCATGGAAATCAATGCACTTTCTGTTTGTTACACACTACTAGTAAGAGAAGTAATTAGTTTGGGTGTAGCTACTTATTTTGTTTGGTAGAGTTTGCATGCCTGCTACCCTTATCACCTAATATCTGGTCCATTCCAAACCCCCCTCCTCTTACCCACCACCACCAAGATCTTTCGGCGACCCAGATGTCATCGGCAGAGGAAGGGCACGGTGCCCGCAAGAGGGGTGGTGGACATGGAAGAGGAAGGGATTTTTAATTGATTTTTATCTTAAAGGTATATTATTTATTATGTCGATTTGGGTTGTGGAGCAACATTGAATTCCATTGAGTCAAAATGCAGGCAGCGTACACGAAGTTGGATGTTCAAGGTATGGATGAATAAAAGTCATTTGTAAATATATATTCAATTCCAAAAAATAAATAAATAAATAAAAAATTCACGCGTTTGGGTTGAAAATTTCATCCATTTTCTTTCTTAATTAATATGAATTATTGACCGTATGCTTTTTATATTTTATTATTAAAAAAAAGTTTTTTCAAATATTTTTTTCTTTAAAAAATTAAATTTAAGTTGAAATATATCTATTTTGCATGGATATGCGGAAATACACAAGTACAATGTACATGTCATATCTAATAATTTTTAAGGATGTTAAAAATTATTTTATTATAGAATTATGGTTCAAAAGAAATTATAATAATTGCCTATAATAGTTGAAAGTCAAAGTAAACAAAAGGTGTAAGTTGGAAAAATCAATAATAGCAATTTGCACTTTGTATATCTATCCATTGCTATTTATCTAGTGGAAAAACAACACGTTCATCCAATTTTTCCAAAAAAAAAAAAAACTACTATATGAGTAATCAATAATTAATCCAAATCAATTTATCACAAAACTCACAATTACCAAAAAAAAAAATGAACGTAACGTATACATCGAACGATATTTGTATAACATAAAATATAATATTGTTCGCTTTTATGGGACATTTTTTTTAATTACATCGGGGGCTTGATCCTAGAACTNGGGGGGGGGGGGGGGGGGGGGGGGGGGGGGGGGGGGGGGGGGCGTCCACCTTGGCTATTTCCGGGGTCTCTTTATGGACCTATTGTGGTATGTATACGACTTGCATCTTTATCTACTGTAGCTCGGAGCACGACAGGATGAGATAAAACTATTCAACTAAATGGTGCCCATTTTGCATACAACTGATTTACGAAAAACAGAAAATTTGGTTGAAAAGGAAAATCATTAAGTTGCCCACCAAACCCCCATTGGGTGGTGACACCCGTTTTCTCATTCATTATTCTGATTCTTCATTTTCGTCTGCTGAAGGGTAATAAACCCAAAGCGTAATAAGGGTTCTTCAGAATTCAAGAAAAAGAATGGCATCCATTGGTTTTTCTTATTCATCGACCCCAGTTTCTCGCTCTCGGTTAGCTCGTTTTCTGTGTTTTTTGGTGTCCTTTTTGTATTTTATCGTGTAAAGATTAATGTTTGATGATTGTTTGTATCGTCATGAACAAAAGTTTGGATTTTGAATTGAGTTTTCTGCTTTTAAATTATGTTGTTCCGGTTCGTTGTTTTTTTTTTTTTGAGAAAAATAATCTTTTTATCAAATTATTATTAAGTTGTGCAAAAATCTTGTCACAGAGATGTTTTTTTATGACGGGTTATGTTAGAATGTGGTACAGTAGAGATTATTCTTCCTGTTTGGATCTTAAAGCAAAGCTAGTGACTGATTGTGCTCTTTATCTGCTTTTGTTGAGATGTGAGGTCTGTTAACTAGGGGACTGAAAATTCCTCAAGAACTTTTGGTTACATCTCTGTCCACTGTTTGTCGGCGGTAGATGTCGAAAAATTTTCTGAATAATAATATATATTGTTCAGATATACAAGACATGAAGATGATCTCTTTTTGTGAAATCTAATGGATTGGTCATTTAAGAGTCATCAAATGAACAGAAAACTAGATTATGCACGGAAATGGAGAGTAGTCCTTGCCCCTACTAGAATATCCTCGACTGATCATGGTCTCCATGAACATGGGCTGTGATGGGAATGAGCCTAAACACCACCAATAAATAAATAACTTGTGTTTTGTTTGCGAGTATTTGAGTTTCTTCTTGTGTTGCAGCCTAGTCCAATGGCTCTCCTTCAGGGGGTCCAGTTTCTGGAATCTGCAACTGGTCTGCGTGTGTGACATGAAACAATTTTTTCATGGGTTAAGCTCCGTCCTGTTGCCCGTATGATGACTTAAATTAGTAGCTAATCTACTTTTATTGCAGAGTCTTGAAAAATTTCGGACTGTTCAATGGTCTCCACCATGAAAATATCCGTTCTATGAATGGTTTAGGGTCCTTAAATCAATGGAGTGGAAAAGTAGGTTTCAGCATCAAGGCTGGTGGGAAAATTAAATCCATTTTGTTTTCCGAAGAAGATGGTGCGGATTCTCATTCCAATAGCTCTAATGATGCAAAAAATGATGTCACAATTAATGGATTGGCTGGCATTAAGGTGCAATCTGATTCTGTAGTATTAGGAGCACTTGCCGCCGATATGGTACCAACCAATAGTGGCTTTCCTGTTGATAATGGTGAATTTGATTTGGACTTGCCAACACCAGGTTTCTCATCTATTTCTGAAGCCATTGAAGATATTCGTGAAGGAAAGGTTGGTGATCAGATTGACGCCTCTTGATTTGGGACTGCAGAAATTGGTTACAAATTCATCTTGTTTTTTTTATACCAAAATCGCAGATGGTTGTAGTTGTTGATGATGAAGATAGAGAGAACGAAGGAGATCTGATAATGGCGGCTTCAAAAGTAACCCCCGAGGCTATGGCTTTTTTTGTGAGGCATGGTACTGGAATAGTATGTGTAAGCATGAAAGAGCAGGACTTGGAGAGATTGCAGCTTCCTTTGATGGTTATTGATAAAGCAAATGAGGAGAAACTTAGTACTGCATTCACTGTTTCAGTGGTAATTTGTTTCTTTATGCATGTAAATAATCAAACATAAACTTCTTTTTGCTCTTTATTGTTTAATTCCAGTTGACTTTCTAAGCAAGCGAATCTTATGGTTATGTTTCGCATTAGTTTTGAGAATGATGATTGAGCATAACTGTCTTGGTAGACAAGATATGGTTTGTAGTATCTATTGTCTATGGCTATTCAATCCATGCATGATCAAACACAAGTTTTTGAACATATGAACATGCCCAAATAATGCTTTGCGAAGCTTTTATTAGTCCGACATAACAGAAAATAAATCTCTGAGGAAGCAAAGTATGGATTTTTTGTAGGATGCAAAACATGGTACAGCTACGGGTGTCTCGGCACGTGATAGGGCAACAACAGTTAAGGCTCTTTCGTCAAAAGATTCAAAGCCTGAGGATTTCAATCGCCCAGGACACATATTTCCACTAAAGTACCGAGAGGGAGGTGTTCTAAAACGAGCTGGGCACACGGAAGCTGCTGTTGATCTTTCCATGCTAGCTGGTTTAGATTCTGCTGGAGTTTTATGTGAGATTGTTGATGATGATGGTTCCATGGCAAGGTTACCAAAGCTTCGGCAATTTGCAGAACAAGAAAACTTGAAGCTTATATCTATTGCTGACTTGATAAGGTAACTGGTTCATTTGAGTTTCTTTCTTCGCCAAACTTACATATCCTGAAAAGGTATGGCCTTGCTTTTTAGATATAGGAGAAAGAGGGACAGATTGGTGGAACCTGCATCTGCTGCTGGTATACCAACTACTTGGGGTCCGTTCACAGCTTATTGCTACAGATCAATTTTGGACGGGATGGAACATATTGCAATGGTCAAGGTGAGTAACTAATAATATGAGAAATTTGGACACATTTCAAGTTCCTTGATCGTTGATGGTGCCTTGTTGACATACTGTAAAACTATATCCTAAGTTTTGCTTACTAGAGCTTCCCTATGTGCACACTTATGCATGTCCTTTTTTGCTTATGCACACACGCAAACCCTATTCAACCCAATACCCACGTGTAAAGAGCACCTTTCTTTTATTTGTTTGACACCAACAGGATTTATTAGAAATCATTTATTTTTGTGAAATTCGAGCTCATGGAACATGGTCCAATGTGGTTTTATAATTTAACATGGCCTTTGTGTATGCCGTGGGCCAAAATTTATGTTGAAATTCATACCCAAGGTGTATATGTATATGTTAATTGGGTATTGAGTGCTAAAACCCCAAAATAACTATCCAAGATCTAATTTAATTGAGACTAAAGGGATGGCAAACAAGAGTTTTGGATTTGTGATATGATGATGATGGCTCTGACACCATGACAGAAACCACCTTTTCAAAATATTGAGTTCATCGAAGGTGGCTTAAAAATAGTTATATACTTCAACTGTTTTGTCCCCCAATTGTTATTTATTTTTATTTCGAAAATCACTCTTAATGCAGCAAACAAAATATCAACATACGGCTTTGGGTTCCAGCTTTATTCATTTAAGAATCTCAAAGTTTGTTCATTGGCATTTCTGGTGCAACAGGGTGATATTGGCGATGGACAAGATATTCTTGTGAGAGTGCACTCGGAATGTTTGACTGGAGACATATTTGGATCAGCCAGATGTGACTGCGGAAACCAGCTGGGGCTTGCAATGCAACAGATTGAAGCTGCTGGCAGGGGAGTCTTGGTTTACCTCCGTGGTCATGAGGGGAGGGGAATTGGTCTTGGCCACAAACTTCGTGCTTACAACTTGCAAGATGCGGGAAGTGACACCGTTGAAGCTAATGAAGAGTTGGGCTTGCCTGTCGATTCAAGAGAGTATGGGATTGGTGCACAGGTATTACCTTATCTAACTTCATGCACAGCATTAAATTTTTTTTAACGTTCCTAACCTCTGTACAGTATTATTGGCCTCACACATGCTTAGTTCTTGGACGAAGAAATTTAGTGGCCAACAAAATGTTGAAAGTTGAATTAGTGGAAACGAGCAGACTAATCCACGACTCTTGTATCTTCATTGTTGTTTACCTTCATATGTTGAGTAGTTGAACTGGCTTACTGGTTTAAGTACTTTTTCCCCCACTGTTGTGTGGTTTTCACGTTGTCTGTCTAGTTGGAATGCATAGTCCTATGTCTATCAGGATTATGTTTGCCGACGCCTGGTCTGATTCAAACCCAAAACCTAGTCCTAGGAGCCTCTAACCATTTGCTTTGGTCTTGCAGACATAGAAATATATTTGTCATGCAAAATGGTTCGATTCATCACATGAAAATCCCGTTGTGTAATCTTATGCAGATACTTAGGGATCTTGGTGTTAGAACAATGAATTTGATGACAAACAATCCTACAAAGTACTCTGGGCTCAAAGGCTACGGTTTAGCAGTTTCGGGCAGGGTTCCACTTTATACCACCATCACTAAGGAGAACAAGCGATACATGGAGACAAAACGGGACAAAATGGGCCATGTTTACGGGCTCGATACAAATGGCTATCCATCCCTCATCACCAAGAACAATCCACCAAGTGCAGGGGTTCCGGTTGCACCCGAGTCGCCTTGAACTCTACATGTCTACAACACTCCCATCTTGCAGTCATGTCGAAATAGCAATTTGGTTTGCGGTAATATTTACTTTTTTCGTGGCAGAATAAGAGCATGTCATGATTCTTAAGAGAGCATTTATTATTCTTTTTTATTCACCAGCCTACCATTGAAGAAACTAACTTTTAAAAAATAAAAATATATAGATTTGTCTCCCACTATTTTAGATTTATCATTTTAATTGGTTAAGTAAGTCTCTTGTGAGACAAGCTACCAGATAAATGTCCGTAAGACGAGTCGATCTTATCTATATTTGTAGTGAAAATTAATATTTTTGACATAAATTTTTTTTTTTCATGAGTAAGAGATCCATATCACAAAATTAACTTATAAGAGTTTTTGTGCTTACATAAATCAACCGTTTGAATTATGATGAAAGTTGGAATCACATAAGATTTTGGTAATGTAACAATTAAAGTCAGACAAAAACTTGTGTGAGACGGTCTCACGGGTCGTATTTTGTGATACGGGTCTCTTATTTGGGTCATCCATGAAAAAGTATTACTTTTTATGTTAAGAGTATTAATTTTTATTGTGAATATCGGTAGGGTTGACCCGTTTCACAGACAAAGATTTGAGAGACCGTCTCACAATAGACCTACTCATCACATGGGGTGCGAGAATTTGCTATCAAAATTTATATTTTCAAATCATTTTATATGTAACACAAGGATTGGGTCAATCCGGGCCGAATTCGGGCATGCAACTGCAACATCAAACCATCCCAGGCCCGCCACTCCGACCAACGACTACACATACTAAGTCAACAAGAAAAATTTGCAAACCAAAGAAATGGAAAAATTCCACACCAAACCCGAGTGATTCTCCCTCTTCCTTCACCATTCTCCCAAATTTTTCATGGCTTTTCGCCATAGAAAACTGCTGAATGAATCGGATTCCGATACAAGCTGCCAAATATATTTTTGTGACCCCAAGATAAACCTCAATGGATTATGTCCACCCAAGTGTATGTATGTATGCCCTGGTTGTTGCAGAACTCCGATCATGGACACCCCAACACCGCCGCTGTCGCTGCCGGGGGATCACGAACTCCATGATGACCAACCGCACAAACATTCTACTATTTCCAGTTTTCTCACCGTATCCTTAGCCATTTTGGCCACATCTTTCTTTTTCTTTGCTTGTTACATAATCTACAAGATCTTTTTGAATTGGTATAACTCAAGGAGGCCATGGCGGTCTCGATCAGCCAGGATTGACGATGAAGAGTCGGGCCGGGAAGAGTTTCTTGATGTGGATCACGGGCCGGTCGTCGACCATCCGATCTGGTACATAAGGACTGTTGGTCTTGATCCATCTGTGATCAGTTCGATTGCGATAGTCAAGTATGAGAAAGGTGGGGGTCTTATAGAAGGAACAGATTGCTCTGTTTGTTTGAGTGAGTTTCAAGAAAATGAGTGCCTTAGGTTGCTGCCAAAATGCAATCATGCTTTCCATATTCCTTGCATAGATACTTGGCTCAGATCACACACGAATTGCCCGATGTGTCGGTCCCGAATAGCAAGCAACCCAGCCCCTATTCCGTCATCAGAGAATGTGATCGTTCCTCCGAATTCAGGCAGGGTGGAGGAAGCTAATGATCAGGCTGGAGCTTCTGGTGCAGAGAATGAGGATTCGGACTTGAGAGTTAGGATTGAGGAAGAAGGCGAAACCCGGGCTCGAATCGGACTAGAGATGAAAGAAATTTACAGAGTAGAAGAGAATGGCATTCAACCAACGAGAAGATCAGTTTCAATGGATTCTTTATCGGCATCAGTTATCAGAAAAGCCATCGCCAACGCTTCTTCAGCTCAATCTGATGAAACTTCCGGTCTCGAAATGAAAGAAACAAATGGTGGGATTGTTGAAAAAAGTGCTGCGATCAATCGAAACTTGTTGAGATTAGTTGGAAGCTCCTCATCATCGAGACCTTCGCGAATAGGGTCTTCTTCTATGAAAAGATCAGTTTCATGCAGTGCAAGAGTATTGCTTTCGAGATACAGTGGCAAGAGCTGGAACTCCAGCTCGAAATCTACCAACATCAGAGAGTTTTTCACCCCACCAAACTTTTGATAATGTCTCAATAATCAATAAATTTAATAACGACTAGATGTATGTAATGGAAATGGGGATGAGATCTTAACATAAGCTGCAGTTATTAACAGCACAGATAAAATTAACGACGCACTTTTAATGTATGCTGTTGATTCCGCGAAAAGCCATTTTCTTGTAGTGGGATAAAAGTTTGATCGAATTATAGCATATTTTTCTTGTTACTTGTATATATCTTTATAACAATTTATCAATTTTTACGAACATCGAAATCTCACCAGTCTAGGAGTTTCAACAGCATGAACGTGGGACAATCTCCCCGTTTCCTTCTAACACTTTGTTTGTGATTTCACGTGTTTGACTTCCACTATCAAAAAAAGATAATCTATTTTAAGTGAGTATCAAGTAGCATATATCGATCATATGTATGTCAGAAACCAATTGCTCAAAATTTCGACCATATGTTGATTAATCTTGTCATCCTAAAATTTGAAGTTTGCGTGAAGGCAGGAGACAATAGCCCTTATATACATAAAACCAACCACAATAAGAAGGATATTTCTTTCAAATATTTGTGGACAATCCACATCATCAATCAAATATTTCTCTATTCAAATATCTCATATTTCACAATCAAATATCTCACCAACCATATATTTATGGATCCCACTGTCACTTTAATTAATATTTAAATAAAATCATTTAATCACTTTAAAAATAAAAAAAATAGTAGAAAAAATTAAAAAAAAAAATAAGAAAAGTGAGTCGAGATCTTCACTAAAAAAAATAACAAGAGTGGGTCGAGCTCTTCACACACCAACACCTCGACCCACTTGGGTCGAGCTCTTCACACTTGGGTCGAGTTCGACCCAAGTGTGAGCTCTTGGGTCGTGAAGAGTCACGACTTCACGACCCAAGTTTGTGAAGAGCTCTTCACATAGCTCTTCACAAATGGTCTCTTGGGTCGAGCTCTTCACATTTTGTGAAGAAATGTGAAGAGCTCTGCTCGACCCAAGCTCTTCTGTCGAGTGTCGACCCAAGCTCTTTACAAAATGAAGAGTTTGGGTCGAGTTTGTGAAGAGTTTGGGTCGAGACTCGAGACCCAAGCTCTGTACGCGCGCGTATCAAGTCAACGTGAAACTCACACTTGCTTGAATAAATTTAAAAAAATTGTAATATCTGGTTATAAATTTGTAACCGGATATTATTGTGGCACACAAATCAATGGTGTGCAGTGGTGAATATTTAGATGGAGATGATATTTGGATGACGTGGCTTAGATTATATCCACCATTGTGGATGCCCTAATAATGCTAGCAAATAAATTAAATTGGGATCTACATAGAACTACCAATTTCAGATTTTGGCACTACATATAATCAATTGAATGAAATACTTTTAATAGTTTGGGATGGGATGAATTGGAGAAAATTTTAGGAAATATTTTTTTTTTTTACAATATTCTTGATAATTCAAATTTGGGCCCTTCTTCGCTCGTTCGCTTACCCCTGGATTTTTGGGCCTGTCCGGCAGTATGATAATGGGGTGGATGTAGGTCACCTGAGAAACTAATTGGGCCAAACACTTTACTTTGTTGGGACATATATGTCTACTCAAGGCCCAAAAATGTCACAAGGTAGAACGAGCGCATATGTATAATGGAATGAATTTTTGGTTCGATATGTTTGCATAGTTGTGATTTAGGTCTTCTATATTATCTTCTGGGATTAGAATAAAGTTTAGAAGGATGAATAAACTCTTTTAAAATATTTTGAAAAATTTGAGCTACAATAGCTTGTTCTTGAAATATTGAACATCGAAAAATTAAATCAAATTTGATTTTATAACCAAGCGGACGGAACTCAATGTAATCCCTCTAAAAAGCGTATTTTGGTTGAAGAATTTTATGAAACAATATTTTGATATTTTCAAGAACACATAAAATGTTTCAACAATGCATATCAAAAATAGTAACAATAATTAAATGCAATAAAGTAAAGATGCACGAATTTGTTTAAAGTTGTTCGAAGATTAACAACTTCTGCGTTACCTTTTCTTCCACTTAAGAAGATATCCACTAGAATTCCTTGATTGGTATAATTCCTTGTGAAAACTCAACTCTACTTAAGAATTATCTCTTACCTAATCGAAACTCCTAACACATTCTCGATGGTAAATCGTAACCTCACAATCCACATAATATTTTATGTCTCGATTGAAATTAATTTTATTTATTGTTATATTGTTATTAATTTTTATATATATTTATTTATTACCGTCAAATAATATTAATAATTATCGTTCTATTTATTTTTATTATAATTTTTTATTGGTTTATTATTTAAATTAATTTTGTTACTATTTTTAATATTTATTTATTAGTATAGATATTAATTTATTGTTATTATTATTTATAAAATAATAAATGATAAAAAAATTTATTATTAAAGTATTTGAAAAATTAAAAAATGGAAGAATACATATAAATAAGAAAGTTTGGCGATGGAACGAGAAAACCCAAACCAAATAGTGAGAATACCTATTCACATACCATTCCAAGGTCATCAGGTGGGAATAGAGTTGTAATAATCAGGTGGGAATAGAGTTGTAATAAAATTAAATCAACCCAAATATTATTAAAATTTCACTGTTCGAGTTCGACTTGAATTAAGTATATTAGAGTTCGAGTTCCACTCGAAACTTGAAAATTTTAAATTTTTTACTCGAGTTCAACTCAAATTGATGTTCGAACATATTCACGAGCTATTCGAACTATTTTTCAGACATTAAGGTTCGAAAATAAATATTCGAAAACTCAAAAAGTCCAAAAAGCTCAGAATGTATATATATTTAATATATAATTATATTATATTAATAAAATGTTAAGGTTTGAAATATGCTCGCAAACTATTGAACAAAATAATTTTGACTCGAGTTCGACTCGAAAAAAGTTCGAACATGTTCAAGTTCAGCTCAAGTTCGAATACAAATCAACTATTTATCGATCTGGGTCGAAAAGCTCGCGAACCTTCTCGATTCAATTACAGTTCTAGGTCGGAACCAAACATAAGAATGAGATGAGGATGGGAATGTCTATTCTATCCTCATTTCATTCCCACGTGTCAATCATATGCTACGTGTTAGTTAGAGATGACAAGGAGGAGGATTTGGCAAAACATAGGACCCGTCCCGCCAAGAAAAATTAGAACATGTACCCGAACTCGAACCCGAATTCGAATCCTCCCTGTCTTTTTTAGACCTGCCATGCCCCATCCCGTCCCGCTCCAACTATACCTTTAATTAAAAACAACTTAAATAAATTATTAACATATATTATATACATATATGTACGGAGAGGGTCCGGGGCGGAATCAACTAAACCCGATACTCGTCCCAGACCCATCATTGAACCCGTTGATTCGGACCCGCCCTATACCAAAACCCATTTGATTGGGTTTTAATTCGCTTCTGGACATGTTAAATAAAATTCGACCTATTGTCATCTCTAATTTTAGTTGAAGGACAACAAAGATGCCATAACTTTTTTCTATATATGTAATGTACCGTGGAGAGTCAAATGCATGATCATAGGTCATAACCTTAAACTTTATCGATTTGTTTTCCTCTTAAAAAAGAACATAATACGTCAAATTGACATTGATCATAAATAATTATTTTATACATCTCACCCTCAAATTTTTATAAAAAATGACTCACTCTATGTTACGCCAAGAATGTTACTCTCGTTGCATTTTTATACAAAATATTCATATAAACATTTGAATTCAATATAAACAATGTGAATCTCGTTATTAAGCCAAAAAGGACCTTAATGGTCGGGCTAATTGGAATAACACATATTCGTATTTGACGGCCTCATAATTGAAACTCAAAAGACATAAATAAATAAATAAATAAATATGTGTGTGTGAGTATCGTTATTTACCTTTTATTTTTTGTTATTCGCACTCTATTTGTGAATAAATTTTACGCATTCAGTCGAGTGTACATCGTGTTTATATGTATGTATATATAATTCAAATTCACATGAATAAAATTGTTAAAATATCAACCAGTTTCGTGAAAAATGATGAATTCCACTTCATAAACATGAACATTATAAGTTTATAAAGACTTAAAAACCATATACATAAATGTTTGATTCATAAAATTTTTAGAAAAAATTTATATTATACTTTTTAATTGATTGAATTTTGAACTTTAATCTGCAGCTTACA